>NW_011499933.1:522878-556915 GCF_000495115.2 Populus euphratica
TATCGTAACTAGTTTATGATTATCCATTAAGGTTTGGTCAAAATATCAAAAACCCTTTTTTTCCCCTTTTTAACCCTTTTTTTAAGATCTAGACTTTAATATTTGTGGGGTGTAAAATTACACGATAAAGTACACCCTCGAGTATTAAAGATACAAGGTGTAAATAAAGGCAATTTTAAAATTTAGACTTTAGAATGGTTAGGATTTAACCCAAAGAGGTAGAGACTCCTTCACGAAAGAAGATCTGCCTTGAACCTTAGAAAAGACCAATGAATGGAAACTTGACCTAGAAGAACAATCAAACAAATAATGCAGCTTACCTAATGTAGGGTGCACTGGGGGTGATGCGTCTTTCCCTTGCACAACCAGTCCCTTACTCAGACTCTCGCAGACCATAGGTTCCTAGTAACCATAATACTAGGTGGCGACTCAAAAGAACCGAGCAAAACACAAATAATAACAAAAAAAAATTTGCCAGCCGATGCCGCATGGATTTTACGGCGTGCGACAGTTATAATCATGACTATCTGATAACATTTACAAGTATTACCATTATTCGAATAAGATAACTAATGTAATATTGTTAACAATTTATAATCCAATTGGAACTTTCTTATTGTGTGGTTTCTAGTTGAGTAATAAAAAGAGTTTATACTATACTTATTTGAAATAATATTTGTGGATTCTCTAATTTTAACAATTATTTTTATCATTGTTTAATCTTCATATTAATTTTACATCTCAAAGTCCTCTTTAACTTGTTGTTATTGTTGTTATAGTTAACTTCCCTGTAGTTTGATTCTGGTCTTGCCAGGTTATTTATTACTTCAATACTCCTATACTTGGGAGAAAACATTAATTTTTTGGTTGTGTCAAGTTTTTGGTGTTGTTGCCGAGGAGGTAAATTCTTGTATAAATTATAATATTTATTTTATTTTTTATTTTTATTTTTATTTTATGTAACTTTTATTTTTTTGTTTTTTTCTTCCATTTTATTCTCTTCTTACATGTGCATAAAAATTTGGTCACACACTCAACCAATGATTGTCCAACTTTTCCTTCTTTCAAGAAATGTCTCCATGAATAAGTTCATGCTTTAAATAGTTCCAAAAACACAATTATAACCTATACTCACAAAAATACAACCCTGATCGGAGAAATCATTCAAATTCTAGTTAGAATAGTGATGCACAAACTTCACAGCCACTATTTCAAACACATCATAATTTTTAAAATTCTTATGGATATGCATCTTCTTATGTTCCCTCTCCTAGAAGAAATCTTGAGGAAACTTTGTATGCATTCATTAAAAAGCAAGAGACAATTAACACTTAACTTACTGAAAGCATAACAAATTTTAAAGATACTCTTGTAAAATTCATATTACTCTTAGTTTTCAGGAGAAAGGTAAGTTTCCATCTCAACCACAATAAAATCCCAGTAAACAATACAATTCAAGTGTAAGCATCTCCGAAAGCCAACATATGGATCAAGTTCAATAAGTCATTACTCTTCATAATGGTAAGATTATTGAAAAACCAATTTTTGAATCTTGTGAGAAAGATGATAAGTCAATTTTTAAGGGTAAGAAATGGGTTAAACCTAAACATTGCAAAGAAAAAATTGATTCTCCACTAATACTTTCATTTTCTCATGCCATGACCAAACAAAGAAAAGTCAATCACAATTCTAAAATCTTTGAGACTTTTAAACATTAAGAAATCGAGGATGAAAAAGATACCAATAATATTGTCGCGGATCTTTTGTCAAAATTGCCAATAGATTCGACATCTGACATTACACCAATTGATGATTACTTTCCTAATGAATCTTCACTTTCTATTGCTTCTATACCTTGGTCTGCTAGTATTAATAATTTTCTTACTTTAGAATTTTTGCTAGCTCATTTGGATACCCAAGATAAAAAAAAGTTTTTGAGCAACGTGGATAACTTTTATTAGGATGACCCTTTCTTATTCAAATATTGTCTTAATTAAATATATCAAAAATGCATTCTTGACAATAAGTTAAGTAGTGTCATTGAATTTTATCATTTCGAGGCATATGGTAGTCATTTCAAGGCAACAAAGACAATTGCAAAAATCTTATAATGTGAATTTTGTTAGCCTATTATGTTTAAAGGCATACATGCGTTCTGTAAAACTTATGAAAATTGTCACAAGTTATGATTTATTTCAAAACATAGAGAGTCTTTAGATAATCTTTTATTGACTCTTAACTCTCATTATAGTGGAGATATACATCGTGCAATTCATGACTTATGACCTCATTTTTATAAAAAAAAAATGCTCGATATAGTCTTCAGAATTTACTTAAAAAAAGACCTTGTTTGTCTTTTTTAAGAAAACTAGATGGAAAGCTTATCCTCAACTCATAAAGGATGTTTAAACCGTTCTTAGATGTAAAATCAAAAAAATATGTGAGTCACAATCATAACTACGATGTAAGCCTTTGTTTGTAAAAACTATGTCTTTTGGTTTTATTATTTCTTATATTCGTTTAAGTGTGTTTTAGGGTTGTAAGTATTCGTTGTTTCAGGTGATGTCTTCTATACTCTATCTTTCTACTTCAGGATATTGAGGACAATGTCTCGTTTTGGTTGGGGGGAAATGGTAGTAGTTGATATTTAAAAAAAAAACTTACTAGTTGTTTTTATTATTATTAAAACTATTTGACAAAACTGTTATTAGGATAATAGAGTAAGAACAAATTTTATTGACTCTTGAGATGTATTTTGGTAAATATTTTTCAATGATTATTTGCAATATTCATAACAAAATCTATCACACACTTCTCATGAAATATTCAGATTTACAAACTCTCGTATTATTATAACTTGATTTTGCTCATATACTTATTTAATAAGTATTCTTAAATCTTCATTTTCACACACACATTTTAACATATGATTGTGGGTTGCGCATTGGATTATTACATTAATTATGTTCTTTTGTTAAAGGTAACAACTAAAGGAAAGAGATAATATATAATTCGTAAAAAAAAAGAAATTTAATTAAATAAATAAATAAAAACATAGATAAGTTTGGTTTCGTAGCCTCACTAATCTAAGTAATTAAGCTCGAAGGGGTGTTTTAACACCTAATAACATGAAGTCAACTAACTTGGGAGTTATTAACCCAAAACTTGTTATATGGGTAAGAACAAAAACTGAAGGGAATTAAAAATTGCACTATCTACGTATAAGTATATGCAACTTGAGTTACTAAGCTCGAAGGGGTGTCTCAACACTTAATGCCCTAAGACCAACTGGTTTGGGAGTCATTAGCCTAAAGTTCGCTACAAGGGTTAAATATGCATTGTGTTTTAAGTTATATGTATAGATAGATATTAAAAAAATAAAAAAAAAGAAATTCTGTCTAATTTGTTTTTAAAAGAGAAAGTAAGATTGTTACATCCTCCATCTATATATATGGCCACTATTTTGTGCAAAAATATCACACACACAATTCATATCCATACTCATTATGAGACGATAAATGGGCTACTCATTAGTTTATAAGAACCCATCTTCAACTAGTAAATGTTGTCTAGTGGTGCGAAGGGGAGTCAACTCAAGTTAATAAAAAGATGAAAGAAATGGAGGCAGTCAAGTTGAAATCTTACTTTTTTGGCAAGTTTTGTCCAAACATGTAACAAGTAATTTATAGATAATATAATATAAAAAATAAAACCATAAAAAATGACTAGACTACCTTTATTTATGCCGGTTCGATAAGCAAATAAATTGTCATGAATAATGTTTTTATTTTTTTAAATAATAATCTGGTTGTTAAGAGTATTTAAAGAGAAATAGTAAAAATGTTATCTCTTTAATAATAATCTATAATATTTACTAATGAGTTAGTATATATATATATGTGTGTTGGCGCATAGTTTTACATGTTATTTAGTAATTTCATATGAAAATAATAATTGAATAAAAAAATTCATTGGTAATTTTATCTTGATTGCTAATAAAATTTCATCTTTGATTTTAAAAGAAATTAAAACCCAACAACAACTCTTTTTAGCTCATTTTCCATCTTTCTCTATGAACAAACAATAGTCATCAACCCTTCCCCCGTTCCAATGAAATCCAATACCCCTCAATCTCAACAAGTCTAGCCACTACAATTTGCTGAAACAAAGCTTATTTCTCTTGGTTTCATTTTTTATCAAGCTTCACTCTAGTAAGTAAACAAACTGATTTATTTATATTTTAAATTAATTTATTGATATTTATTGTAAAATTTATAATTTACTTGTATATTTAAGTGTTTTATTTGTTTTATAATAATAATTTTATTATAGTAATATATGATTTGTATTTTAGAATTTATTTAGGATTGGAAAGAAATGACTAATTTGATTTTTCACATGTGATTTTATTATTTAGATGCCTTATGATTAAAAAATAATAATTAATTTAATAGGTACCAATTATGAACTCTTCAAAAGATGGCTTTATGGGTCAATTTTTTGGTGGTGGTCAAAGAATATCCCTTGGACCTATTGAATAAAAAACATCTTCTTCTTTAATCATTAATTTGATTATTTTGACGAATTATAGCACCAACATTATACCTTGTCAACTAAAGGTAAAGGAAGAGAAATCATTTACACTTCTTATCGCATGTTTGTGGTGATCGTTCACCCTCTAGGAAAAATGTAAATGTCTATCTCTAGCAAAATATGAAGAGAGAAGGAATTCTTATCTCGTATCAGTAGAAAATTAGAATGGAAGTCACTACCTAGTATTTTAGTCACTTGGAACCTTAACTGGTCTTAGAGATCGGGTACGGAGACTGGTTGTATAAAGAGAACGTATTAGCACTCCAAATATGTCCTACCTAAAGTAAGCTATATTATTTTATTATATGATAAAATCTAAAGTTGTATTGTGTTTTCTAATTGTCGGTCTTTCTAAGGTTCAAGGAAATCCTTCCTTAATAAGGAGATTCTTATCTTAATGAGATAAAATTTTAACCGTTCTAGTTTCTGAAAAAAGAAGTTAATATCTAAAATACACATTACGTGTAAAGTCGTACTATAAATACTAAAAGATGAACAAAATAAAAATTTTGTTTGTTTTTGTGATTTTGACCATTGTTCTTTTGACTTTAATAAACTGGTTATTAAAGCCAAAATGCATGCTAAAACATTGTTTTTTTTTTAATATATGAGAAACACCATATGATTTTTTAGTTTTGAGATATTTAGCCATATGCACAAAAATATTTTTTATTTTTTAAATATATTTTGTATTTTTGAAAGTTTTGATGAAAATTAGGTATTTTAATACTGAATTTATATTTTTTATAATATAAAATACAGACTGATATTAAACAAAACAAAATACATATATATATTTATGAAATGGGCCAAACCCAACCTAGATTATGGGCTAGGCTAAACTAGACCCGACCCAAAAACCTAATGGGTTGGTTACTGTGTGTAAGCACAGTAACCATCCCCCTCACCATTTACTGCAGAACATAGAACATAAGTTATTCATGTTTCGCATGTAAATACAGGTAGGAACAGCAAGAAGGAAATGAATGGGATAACAGGAGATTACTTAGGGTGGAGTTGAGGCTATTCTACTGGTGGTGTGGTGTTGTTGTCGCGGTGGAAGGATTGTGGTGGCCAACAATGCTTCTTCTTCTTTTGTTTTTTCCTTTTATGTTTTTCTCCATTTTTTTTTTGCTCTATCCTATCTCTTTTCTTCTCTTCTCTCTTCTGTCTTCTCCCTTTCTTTTGTTTTTTGTTCTTTGTTTTTTTTATGTGTTCTCCTCTCTCCTTTCTTTTCCTCTCTTTATTTTTTTTCTTTCTCTCTTTATTTTCTCCCTTCTGTCTTATGCCTCTTTTTCTCTTTTCTGTCTTCTCCCTTTCTTGTCTTATACCTCTTCTGCTCTCTCCCCCTATATTTATAGGAAAACGGGGGAAGAGACATGCTTGGGCAGCCACTGTACTACCCAAGGAGGCATGTCTCCTCTATTTCTCCAACACGTGGGAGGCCACGGGTTAGCCTAGCAGGTGGATGTCCTTGGTCGGCATCTTTTTTATGCTAAAAGGATGAAGAAAAGTGGTGAAAGTATAGGGGAACACAACTTCTTTCCCCTGTTTTTTTACATGTCGAGGAGAAGAAAAAAGTCTGCAATGCCATTGAAAATGGCACCGCTTCAAGCCTTTTTTTTTTTTTTTTTAAATGATCAGTAGATGAAATGGCGTCATTTTGGACAAAACATATCGTTTCATTTAAAAGAAAAAGACGACAAAATATGTCAGAGTTCATATTGGTCCTCTATTTGTGATTTGTTCAATCGAGTCCTTAGTTGCAATTTTAATTATCAAAATCAATTCAATTACATCCTTGCCAAATTCAAATAGCAGCCCTGAAGTTGGCTGGCTTTTTCACTTTGATTCTGGTCTTAAATTTATGCAATTTAACCCTCAATGAAGCAATAAACTTTTAATTTCTTTAATTAAGCTCCTGATCCGATTTTAATTACAACCCTTGTATTTATGCATCTTTTTCATTTTAGTTTTTTATTTCAGATTTCTTCAATTAAGTTTCTAATTGGCCATTAAACTTTAATATTTATACAATTAAGCCCTAATTTGATCAAATTAACATTCAAAAATTATAATTTGACCTCATAACTTTAATTTATTCCAATTAAAGCCTAAATTAACTCCAAAATCAATTTTTCTTGCAATCAAACTCTTTATAAATTAAATTAAACCTTTAATAAAATTTAATTGAGTCTATAAACATCTGATCTTGGACTTTTCTTTCTTAAATTCAATTTTTTTTTTGTTAACAAAGCTCTTATCTGTTAATAAAATGCTATCAAATTTTAATTTTTATAATTTTGAACATTATCAACCAATTTTTAATCATCTTTCTGGGGCTTTAAAATCCTTTTCTCACTGTTATATTTTCTTGATAATATTTTTTATAGGCTTATGGTGGTTGAATTGCTACTGGTGATCAATTTTTTTTAAAATTTTTTCTTTATTTTCTCTCTCCTGATATCTAGGTGCATAATTTTCCTCTTTGTTTGTTGTTTTTTAATTTCAGTCTTTATTATTTGAATTTCTTATTTTGTTCTTATTCCTTTTATAGAAGTTTTTTTTCTTTTTAAATTTTGTCTTTCAATTATAATTTCTCATATGTTTTTTTTTTCATTTCAATCCTCATTCTTTTAACTTCTTATTTTATTTTTATTTATTTTATAGTTTTGGTCCTTCTAAATTTATCTTTATTTTTTGTTGGTATTTTAGAATCCATCCCTTTAGGTTTGATTTTTTTATTTTAGTCATTTTCTCTTTTGATAGAGTTTTATTTGCTTACAATTTAGTCTTTTTATTATAATTTGTGTATATGATGTTTTTCGATTCGGTTTTTCTACTTCTAATTTCTTAGTTTTTTCCCTTGTCTCTTTTGTCATAGTTTTTATAATTTATAATTTTATCATTCAAATTAAGTTTATGGTTTTTTTCAATAGTAATAATATTTATTTTATTTTGATATTTTTTTGCTTGATTTTTTATTTTTTTCATTTGCCTTTTTGCCAAAGTTTTTATGATTTATGATTTTATCCTTCAAAACAAGTTTATGATTTTTGTTATTTCAAAAAAAAAAAATAATAGGGATAGTAATAATACTAATAATGGTAATTGTAATGGTTCTAATAATAATAATAATAATAATAATAATTAATTAATTAATTATTATTATTATTATTATTATTATTATTATTGTAGTGGTTATAATATCAATAATTATGATGATGATAGTAATAATAACAATAATTGTGATAATTATATTAATAATAATAAAAATATTGATCTCTCTTCAGTAGTTTCAATAATAATAGTAATAGTAATATTAATAGTAATAGTAATAATTATTGTAATTGTGATGATGATGATGATATTAATAATAATTATGATATTAAATATTAGTAATAGTAGTAATTATGGTAGTTGTAATGTGATGATAATGATAATATTAGTAATGAGAATAATAACAATGAGAATAATAATTGTTATAATAATAATGGTGATAATTTAATTTATCTTTTAACATTATTTTTGAAAAATAAAAAGAGTCATTCAGGTTTCCTTTAAACCTATTAAATAAACCAATTCATATCGAGTTAGCTCTTATAAATTTATCATCTTGCTTGAATTTATAGCATTGTAAAAAAATCTCTATGCTCTTAATAACTTTTTTCTTAATTTTTTAAAAATATGGTTCAACCTACTATGGAGCGCAAACAAATGAAATAGTAATAAGAAAAAGTAGTGTTCATGTTAAATCAACTTATTTAAATTTGAAAATAAGTTTTGATAATTGGTTGTATAAAAGGAACACCTGTTAATATTATAAAAAATATTTATATTGTCTTATTCAAGAACAAAATAAAAATTAAATGAAATTGAATAAGATAATATTTAAAAATAGTTTGAATTAATTTAGGAATATATATATATATATATATATATAATATAGTTTAAATGATAAATAAGCACAATGTAGAAACCATAAAATAGTGAATTCATATGATTTGAACAATTCATGCATCAACAATAACCTAAATATTGGATTTGATCTATATTGGCCTAGATATGATTCAAATCTGAAATCTTATCTTGTTGGCAAAATAGAATGCAACATAAATTCATGAATAAATATTTAACTTCAGTTAAGTTTGAAATCTTATATTGTGAAAGTTTTTTTTTTCGTATATGTTAGGTAATTATAATTTATAGATACTATGATATAGACAAAAAAGGTATGTAATCCAGTAATATATACCTTTCCATTATTAGTCCATAACCTCGCTTATATAACATTATAATAGGAGAGCCTATCCTTATTCATTGTATATAAAAAAAAACAAGTAATTGACATTTACATATCTCTAAAGTATTTTCATAGAAAAGAAAGAGAGATAGAGAAGTCTTCATTCAAGCTAACTTTTTTGGTCGTTGCACTCTTAATCATTGTTTCTTGTTAGTCTCTTTCTCTTTTGTATTTTACTCTAATATTCACACAAATAGATATTATTTTATATCTTTGATTAAAAAATTAACATATTATGCACTTGTGTTTGTCAGGTTCACATATAGGAGTAGCAAGAAGCACTGTGATTACATTCGATTCAATAAAACTATAAACTATGTAGGGTAAAGATATTGGTGTATATGCAAGAAATGTTTGTGTAATACTTGTTTTCGTCACAACCATAAATATGCTTGTAAGCTTTAATCCTCCTTAAGCGATGCCATCATCAGAGCTGAAGTAGAAAAACCAAGACATTGATTAAAGAGATCTCTATATATGCCGGTGCGATAAGTAAATAAATTATTATGAATAATATTTTTATTTTAAAAAATAATAATCTAATTGTTAAGAAAATTTAAAAAGAAATGATAAAAATATTAACTCTTTAGTAATAATTTATAATATTTACTAAGAAGATTTCACGCGCGCGCGTGCACAATTTTGCATATTATTCAATAATTTTATATGAAATAATGATTGAATAAAAAAATTTATTGACAATTTTATCATGATTGCATTAAAAAGTAGCAATGGCTCATTTTTTTTCTCTTTTTATTTTTTCATTAATTTTCACTCTAGCAAGTAAGCAAAACAACTTATTAATATTTTAAGTTAATTTATGGGTATTTATTGTGATATTTGTAATTTATTCATATATATAAGTGTTTTACTTAATTTATAATGATAATTTTGTTGTTTTAATATATGATTTATATTTTAAGATTTGTTTGAGATTTAGAAGAAATGAATAATTTAATTGATCACTTAATAATGAAATCGAGTACGATTTTGCTACTTAGATGTGTTATAATTAAAAAAAATAATGATTAATTTAATAAGTATCAATTATGAACTCCTCTTAAGTTGATTTCATGAGTAAGTCAAAAAATAACCCTTGACCTATTAAACAAAAAACCCTTGCTCCAAAGCTATTTGTATAGACAATGAGTTGTTTTTAAATCTAATAGTAAGCCAACTAGTCCAGAATAGATGTTCTAGGCTCTTAGACAGTGTTAATTTTAAAAATAAAAAATTATTTTTTTAGTCATTAATTTGATTTTTTTAGATAAATTGCAGCACCAATCTTTTTCCTTATTTTTTTTAGTCATTAATTTGATTTTTTTAGATAAATTGCAGCACCAATCTTTTTCCTGGTTAGCTAAAGGTAAAGGAAAAGAAATCTTTTAAACTTCAAAAGAATGGAGTGTTGTTATCAATTTGAAAATGACAATATCATTCACCTATTATTTTCAGCCTTGGAGGCTGGAAGTTTTGTCTATAAAATCGTGACCAAAACACTCCATAAAGGCAGATCCACTCGTTATTTATCTCCTAGCCAAATATAGTCTTTCTTGGAACCATTTTTCAGCCAACAAATCAATGTTTCTCTATCATCTTTTTGTCTTGAATGACTTTTTGTTAATGATGATGCGTAAAAAATCTCAATTAGTTTAAAAATAAAATTTGTATGTTAGATAATCATTTGATTTTTTTAGTTTCATTAATCTGATTTATTTTTTTAGTTAAAAAAACTGATAAATGAGTAGATAATGTCTAATAAGTGAAGATTGCTGGAAAAATTACTAAATAACCTGTATGGAGATACTGAAAAATTGTAAGGAACTCACATGAAATCCTAGAAAAAACTCCATAGAAATATTATTATAAATAAAAAAAAAGAAGAAGAAGAAGCTAAGAGGCTCTTCTTGAATCCATGCATCCGTGTTGGAAAATATTGAGGTACTCGATTGCTACACGGCAGCAAGGGCACTGAAGTTTTTGCACCCATTAAATTTTTTTTGAGTTTGTCAACAGATAATTTTGAGATCTTAATACAAGTTTGACTGTTGCGGTGTAGCGGAATTTTTCAAAGATAAATGCAAAGAAATAAAAGATAACTCTCGAGCACACCAGCAAGTGGATGGTCCCATAAAAATTTTAACATTGACTACCATCCATTCACTTCCCTTCCTGCTATTAATTCCTCCTCTTGCATGCTGTCCTTCATCTCTCTGAGAATTTACTACCTTATCTCAACCATACCTTGTCTCAACCATGTTAGCTTCCCCTGTCAAGTTAACAGATCTCTGCGATTTTGAATCTCGGCGATTTTGTGGAGAATCCAGATGGCTCGCTCACTAGAAACAGCGCATGTCCTGACGTACCACCAGCTGAACAAATAACTCCAGGTTCCAAAGAACTTTCGCTCTCGAAAGACATCCCTCTAAACCCCAACAACAAAACATTTCTTCGTTTATTTCGCCCTCTGAATCCCCCTCAAAACACCAAACTCCCTCTCATTATTTACTTTCATGGAGGGGGCTTTGTTCTTTACAGTGCTGCAACTCTTGTTTTCCATCAAACATGCGGTGACATGGCCTCTCACTTCCCCGCTCTCGTCCTGTCTGTTGACTATCGTCTTGCCCCTGAACATCGCCTTCCCGCTGCATATGCAGATGCTATGGAGTCTATCAAGTGGGTCCAGAAACAAGTTTTGGACATCAACGGCCCTTCTTGCGAACCTTGGTTTAAAGAATACCTTGATTTTTCAAGGTGTTTCTTGATGGGCATGAGTGCTGGTGGCAATATTGCTTACCATGCAAACTTGCTTGCCTTGAATATTGATATCAAACCCTTAAAAATTATTGGTTTGATATTGAATGTCCCCTATTTTTCTGCTGTCACCAGGACTGAATCAGAGAAGAGGTTGATCAATGATCCGGTTTTGCCATTGGCTACTAGTGATAAGATGTGGGCTCTGTCTTTGCCTGAAGATACCGATCGTGATCATGAGTATTGCAATCCCATTGTTGGCGGGTCTCTTGAAAAGAACAAAATCGAACGGCTGCCGAGGTGTTTCTTTAGAGGATACGGTGGGGATATACTTGTTGACAAGCAAAAGGAATTGGTGAAGATGCTAGAGTCGCGTGGAGTGGACGTGGTTGCAAGGTTTGATGAGGATGGCTTCCATGCTGTGGAGGTTTTTGATCCTGCAAAAGCCAAGGCTTTGTATGACTATGTTAAAGAATTTGTTTACACAGCTGTTTAATGATCATAGTGTTGGCTACGTGCATCAACCGGAAGTAAGATTGGCTACATCAACCGGAAGTAAAAAGGTGTCTGGTTTGATCAGTAAGTACTGTTTCTCTTGATTATAAATCGCTTGATCACGTGAACCCTTCCGGTCTCAATCACCCATGTTGGTTCGGCAAAGTTCAAGCTTTGTAATGGAGTTGCCTTTTCTTGTAACGAATTCTATATAGAAAAGCAATAATATTATGTTTGAAAATAATATAAATTATATTTTTTTAATTGAAATAGTTATTAATTTGATATAATATTAAAACTTTCATGTATATAATAAAATTTAATTGAAATAATTATTTAATATGATATTATAACTTAAATTTGTTAATTTGATGAAATTGAAGTTTTGCATTAGAGTTATATTTTTTATAATAAATTCTGTATAAGAAAAAACTAAATTAGTATAATATTATAATCATAATAATATAAATTAGATTTCAAGAGTTTTCACCTATCATCCAGCCCTCTCTTCTCTGTTAAAAAGCCAGTGAACCATCACATACAAAAACACAATTCATCACTCGTGATCTGCCTAGAAAATTCAACTTGACCGTCCCGAGTCGACTCAAAAAGTCACTCGAAATCACCTCGTTTTCTTTTCCAAAATCAACCCGAAGCTAGCCCAACAATTCTTAGAATTCCAGTCGCAAACAGACTCTAAGAGACCATTTAATTTTCTGTGTTCCTCCTAGTCCAGTGATGGGTAATTTACTATCAACCATAAAAGAGTCAGGAAAGAACAAAAGAAGAGACAAAAACAGGAAGGATTTTATATTATTGTCTGCATAATCAAGAACAACTTATGGGCTATATTTTATAGCCCACTAAACTTGCAAAGTTGAATAACATTCTCAAAGACAGGAAAGCACCAACAACACGAAACTAACAATAAAGAAATATCCTCCCACTACACTAGTTTCCAGCAACCATCAGTAACCATCAAAGACCCATACCTCATACACCCCTCGTACGTGTCCCTCTGCATGCACACACCCACGTAACAGTCCCTCTACATACATAATCATATCAGTTCCCCCCCCCACCCCCCTTAAGATTCCTTGTCTGCAAGGAAATGCAGGATAGGACTTACTCAAGCGACGTTCATCTTCCCAAATGACATCTTCTACTGAGGCTCCTTTCCATTTAATTAGAACCTCAACTTTCAGAAGGTATCTGCCTTTTTGGATGATTCGACCATTAAGAACGGTCTCAGGTTGAGGAAGAATGATAGTTTCATCAATCACAGGAGGAAGCTGAGTCGAGATGGTAGTGACGGGTCCAACATGTTTTCTCAACATGCTTACATGAAAGACATTGTGAATCATAGAACTCGAAGGCAAAGCCAACCGATAAGCCACTGGTCCAACTTTTTCAGAGATTTTATATAGACCAAAGTACCCGAGTGACAGCTTCAAAGAGCTGCGAAATGTCACCGATGTCTGTCAGTAAGGTTGCAGTTTCAGGTATACAAAGTCGCCATCTTAAAGATGACCTCACGACGTCGCTGATCCGCTTGACATTTCATCCGCTCCTGAGCTAACGAGAGATTCTTTCTCAACTCGCACAAGATGACTTCTTGATCATGCAAATATCCATCAAAAACCTGTACTTTCAAAGTTCCCGGAACATACGTCAATAAACTTGGAGGAGGAACACCATACACTGCTTCAAAAGATGTTATTTTGGTAGATGAATGGACTGAGGTGTTATAGCTAAATTTTGTCCATGGAATCCAGTCAATCCATTTTCTTGGTTGGACCCTGCAAAACACCTTAAGTATTGCTCCAAGACCCGATTAATTACCTCTGTTTGTCTATTGGTTTGAGGATGGTAACTGAAACTCGTGCACAACTTAGTCCCTTGGAGCTGAAACAGTCGCCAAAAATAGCTAATAAATACTTGGTGCTTATCACTAACTATGAACTAGTTCTTGGGTTGGACTAGTTCCGGCCCAAATCAAAACTTCTGTGTTAGGTATAGTCCAGTCCTCTTAGAATAGAGTATGTTGGGCAGACAATAGCCAACTTCTATTTTGAGCCAATACTGACCCAACTATTTTGGGCAGACCTTGGCATAATTTATTTTGATCCGAATCTCAACCCAACCACGATGAACTCAATTCACGTAACTAGGTCGGGCCCATCCTAATACTATATTATTATATATTTATAATAATATATAATATTTTATCATATATAAAAATTTTAAAAATGTGAGATTAATTTTAATATTTATTTTAATCATCCTATATATGAGAAATATGAAAAATTTGAATTAGACAAAAGGAATGGTTAATAAATCTATTTGCAACAATAAATTCCTTTTAGATAATAAGAACATGTAAGCTAAATTCAGTAATGTATATTTACCGGTCAGTGGATAGTAACTCAAGATGAGAAGAGGTATTGATTTTTTAATATTTTTATTTAAAAAAATATTTTTGATATTGATACATCAAAACAATCTAAAAAAAAAAAATAATAAATTTAAAATATAAAAAAAATACAATTTACATCAAATTCCTAACCATACACAAAATAAATAAATCTCGCATATCAAAAGCATGCCGCCCACTCACAACTTTTAGTCACACTTTGTTTTGCAAGATCATCAACCATATAGTTTGCATCGTATAGAATATGAAAGAAAGACGCAAAAACCTAAGTGTAAAGAAAGTCTAGATGCAAGGATATTGTTGCTGATGAAGCAACAAGTTAAAAACAAATCATGGAACGAATATGTGAGGTTATTATTCTCTTTATGTTTACTTAGAATTGCGTAGAATTAAAATTATAAAACTCTCGTAGGAAAAGAAAAGAACATCAACAAAAAAAAGAAAGGATTTTACCAATTATCTGTTCCTTTACTTGGAATTATTTCTGAAATGAAAACACATTTATTCATAACAATTTATTTGTTTATTGCACTGATATATCTAGAAATGCTTAATTTTAATTAATGTTCTGGCTTTCCTACTTGAGCTCCAAAGATGACATTGCTTGAGGAGGATTGAAATTTACAAGCACATCTCTTGTTGGACTGACAATAACACTTATCACACCAACATTTCTCGCCTACACAATCTGAATCTCTTTCGCAACGAAATGTAATCACAGGCCCTCTTGCTTCTCCCACATCTAAACCTGTCAATTATAAGTACACAATAATATTATATATATTATTTTTTCTATAAATGATATGTGTGTGTTTATTATGTGATTATTAAAATAAAATATATGTTCGTATATGAGAGAGAAAGACTAACAAGAAGCGATGATTAAAAATACAACGATCAAGAAAGTTAGCTTGTATGAAGACTTCTCCATCCCTCTTTATTTGCTATGAAAATACGTTAGAGATATATAAATGCCAATTACTTGTTTTTTTTATGTAATGAATAAGAATAGACTCTCCCATTGTAATTAATGTTATATAGGCGAGGTTATAGGCCTAATAATGGAAAGGTATATCTTAGGGGATTACATACCTTTTTTTTCTATTCATATTGTCTATAAATGATAATAACGTAAAATCATAGAAGGTAGATATTAGGAAGGTAAAAGAGATACCTACCTATTTATTCATGGATTTATGTTATATTATAAATAGTTACCTGTTTGGATAAAACTTGCCAACAAGATAAGATTTCAAATTTAAATCATATCTAGGCCAATATGGATCAAATTCAATATTTAGGTTATTGTTGATGCATGAATTGTTCGTGAATTCACTATTTTAATTTGTTTCTTAATTATATACATTGTTTTTTTATATAAATTCTTGAATTAATTAAGAATATTCTTAAATATTATTTTATTAAATTTCATTTGATTTTTATTTTGTTCTTGAATAAGATAATATAAATCATTTTTTTAATAATACTAGCAAGCATTCTTTTTATATAACCTATTATAAAAAAAATTATTTTCAAGTTTTAATAAGTTGATTTAACATGAACATTAATTTTTTTTATCCCTAGTTCATTTGTCCGCGCTTCACTATGGGCTGAATCATGATTTTAAAAACATATAAAAAAAAGTTATTAAGAGTTGATAATTTTTTCATCAAATGATAAATCTTGTGTTAAAAAAACACGTGGATACTTATCAGTCATTGCCTTAACAAAAACTCTTGTGTTTCATGATAAAAGTAAGCATATTGGTATAAGATTTTATTACATACGAGATTACATTACAAACCAGTCAAAGTCAAGTATGTGAAGACTCAAGACCAAGTTGTATATATTTTCACTAAGCTGCTTAAACATGATATTTTTGTTAAGATGAGAGATATGGTAAGAGTATGGGAAATTAATTTTATGGGAGGACGTTGAAAATAATTTTTTTTGTTTTTTTCCTCAAAAACAGAGGAATGGATCAACTAATCAAATTAAATAAATTAGTTTATCGGTTGAGAACTAAATGACCGATTAAGTTGGTAGAATTACTTTTCCTATTCAAAATAGGATTTCCTTTGCTTGGTATAATTTCTTGATTATCTAGGACTTTAAACCTATAAATAAGCTTGTAAATTTCAAAAGCATAAAATAAAATTATAATAGAAATAAAATGTGTATATAAAAAAAAACACTTAATGAAACACTCTTTCCCCTTAATTTTTCTTCTTATTCTTTAGCTTTGCTATTTTGCATTATTTTCCATAAGCTTTTGCTACACTAATTTTTTTTTCCAACATTGTGGTGGTGGATACAGGTAAGGATTTGTTGTTATGAAACTACTATAAATGGATGAAGTAAAGAGGTTGTGTTGTTGAGTTTGTTTGCTTTTGCATAAGGTTGTGAGGAATGGTCATTTTTAATGTTGTTGGGATAAGAAAAGGGGAGGTTGTTGATGGAAAGGTATGCTAGTCATGGTGGAAGATTGTGGTGGTAGTAGTAGATGATAGAAGAAACACTAGTAATGGTGTTAAGCCTACTATTGTTGGTGTTTTGCTATTGTAACAGAAAGCTACTGTCAGCCAAGTGCTTGGTGGTTAATGCATTCGATGGTGGTGGTTGGTGCCACGGGTTGTGAGGAAGATAATATCATAAGGGATATTTGAAAGCTGACGGGTTTTCTTTTCTACCCTTATTAGTTCATTTTTTTTTTTTTTGTGATGGATGTTGTTTTGAGAAAGAAGATGAACTTCTTTTTTTTTTTATGATGGATGTTGTTTTGAGAAAGAAGATGATAAAGAGAGGGCTGGTTAGTGCACTGTTTCTTTTTATTTCTTTCTCGAGGGAGAGACAATGAAGGAGAAAGATATTAAAGTGAGTGTTGTTAGTTTTTGAAAATGGTTACTAAGTGTTGCATGCATGCGGCATCACGACAAATCATCCATTCTCAAGTATTTATCTATCTGACAAATTTAAAAGACAAGGAATTCTCATCTTTTATAAGTGAAAAGCAGAAATGAGAGTCCATCTAGTATTCGGTCACTAGGAACCCTAACTGGTCTTAGAGATCAATTATGAATACTAGTTGCGTAAAGAGAAGGTATTAACATCCCAAATACCCCTTACTTAAGGTAAGCTGCACTGTTTGATTGTTTGATAAAAAGCCAAGGTATTATTGTTTTCTAATTGATAGTCTGTCTAAAGTTCAAGAAAAGTCTTCCTCCATAAGGAGATCCTTATAAGGTGAAACCTAACCGTTCTGATGTTGACCAAAAAAACTAATTTTAATATTAGAAGTATGTCTTATGTGTAAGTTTATAATCTCAGATATTAAAAGAAAATAAAATATTTTTTTTTGAAAATGTTGAAATGTTAGCCTTGTTGTCATGACTTTAATAAACTGGTTATTAAAGTCAAACTGCATGTTAACATACATTTTTGACCGTATCCAAGAAAACAAAACATCCTTCTTTTTTTATTTTTTTTTCCTGTAATTTTTCATAATATTTTGAAGAAAACTAAGTATTTTAATACTGGATTTGCATTTTTATAGTATAAAAATACAAACCAATATTAATCAAAATAGTATAAAAATGCACAAATTTTCTAAAAGGATTTTTGGATTTTTTTTGTATACAATGTCATAACCCAATTTTGGGTTATTCCCCAATTTTTATCCATGTTTTGATAAATAAAAAGATGGGTTGCATAAATATATTAGGATGAGCCCATCATGGCTAGGTTGAAATCGGCCCAGAATAAATTGGACAAGAGGTAGGCCGGCTCGATCAACATGTGTTGGGCAGACTCGACCTATAGGATATTTTCTTCTTTTTTCTTTTTTGGACTGGGTCAGACCCAACCCAACCATTTTTTTCTGGGCCAGTGCAATCCGACCCAGGAACATTGGATATGTTGTCCGCTGTTAACATGCAACATGTATAGTGGAGAGTAAATTAATTTACTCTTTACTATTCACATGCATAACAAAACAATGAATCAGTTAAGGGCAATGAAGAAGAAGAAAAAAAAGAAAGGGAGGAAGGCTAATCTATAGTGGCTCACAATATTGCTAGTGGTGGTGGAGGGCAAGAACAGTGATGGTTTGCAACAAGGAACGGTGGCAGCTGCTATAGATTTTCTTTTTCTCCCTTCTACTCCTCCCCTGGTTTTATTCCTTTCCCTTTTGTTCCTTTTATGTTATGTTTTTCAATTCTCTCCTTTCTGTTTTTTTTTTCTATTCTCTGCTCTTTATCTCTTTCTTTTTATCTTTCTGTTTTCTTCTTACCTTCAAAACTCCCTAAAAATGGCATGCCAATCCCCCCATTTTTCTTGTTTATCACCTTTCCTTTAATCTCTTATTTCTCTTATCATGTTGCTCTCCTTAATGTCTCTCTCTGTTTTGTTTTTTTTTTTTTTTCATCTTTCCCCCTTGTTTCTTCCTTCAATCTCTCTCATTCACCTCTTTTTCTATCTCTACCCCCTAATTGTTCATAACAGTGAAAAGGGGGGTAGAGCTATAAGTTAACTAAGTAAAGAAAAAGAAATGAAAAATATAAATAAGAGATTAATAAAAGAAAAACTCAAGCATTATAAAAATATAAAGAAAGAGAGCAAGAAAAATTTTGGTTTCTTGACTAATTGTTGAGTGGATGACCATATCTTGACTTGGTGTAATCCTTATCTTGTTGTTTAAACAAAATATCATTGCTAACATTAGAATTTGGACACGTCATCTTTATGAAAATTTTAGAAAATTATCTCAGCTTTCTAATAAAAAAAAGAAGATGATTTGAACTTTTAGAACTCGAGATATAAGCTGAACATTTAACATTGTTTGGGCTATAGGACAGATTCTAAGTTCTTCGTTGTTGCTAAGATTTGGACTTTCAAACAGCAGAATTGAGTTTTGGACTCCTATGAATGTTTTAAGCCTATGCCTTAGCTTTCTAACAATATAAACCATATTAAAATTCAAGATCTACAACTCCAGATATGACATAATGACTGAATAGTGTTTCAATTTAGACTGAACCAACATCTCTTTTCTAAACTTAACACTCTCTTTGTCTTCTCAATTTTAATAGTTAAACTCATCAATCAATCTTTTTATTTATATGATAGGCCTGCATTTAAGGTGAACATTTATCATAAATTAAAAATATCTTATAGTATTAGACTTATTATTATAAAACATGCTTTAGTTAAGGAGTTATTGATATCTCAAATGCAAAATGATGATATAAAACCTTGATAAAAATACACTTTTGAATACTAATCATAGGGAAAGGAAAACCTTCTTCCCTGGCCTTTACATGTTAGGGAAGAAGAAGAAATATAGTGCCTTTCAAAACAACACTATTTTGATTTTTTTTTAGTAGTGTATTAAACGACGCAATTTTGCCTAAAACACGCTGTTTCATTTCAAAGAAAATGGCACTAAGACTTTGTTAATTTCCAAATCAATTCTCAATTTGTAAGATGTTCAATCAAATCCTCAATTACAATTTTGATTTTAAGGATTGATTCAATTGCATCCTTGCGAAAATCAAAAGTCAACACTAAATTTGGCCACCTCATTTAATTTGATCTTTGGTCTTGGATTTATATAATTTGACTCTCAATTGATTTATAAATTTTTAATTTCTTCAATTTAGCCCCTGATTTGGTCAATTTCAACCTTTCTATTTACATGTCTTTTTTTTCAATTTGGTCCTTGGTTTCAGGTTTGTTTAATTAAGTTCTTAATTGGTTATCAAACTTCAATATTTATGCAATTAAGCCCCTGATTTGACCAAATCAACTCTAAAAAAATATGATTTGACCCCAGAACTTTAATTTCTTCTAATTAAAGCCCGATTTGACTTCAAAATGAATTTTACTTGCAATCAAACTCTTCATAAATTCAATTAAATCTTTAATAATTTTAAATGAGTCTATAAACCTCTGATTTTAGACATTTCTTCTTCAAATTGAATTTTTTTTGTTAACAGAGCTCCCATCAATCAATAATATACTGTAAAATTTAAATATTTGAATTTTTAAACCTCCTTAACTAATTTTTAGCCATTTTCCGAGTGTTTATATCATCTTTTCTTCTCATTACTATTATTTTTTTTATTTTCTTTTGAATATATATTTTTTATTTTTTTGTGTTGTCTTCTTTTTTATATGGGGACCTAAAAATAGGTAACAAAAAAGGTAATGAAAGAGGGCTGGTTGGTGCATCGTCTCTTTTTCTTTCTTTCTTTCTTGCGGGAGAGATAATGAAGGAGAAAGAGATTCGAGTGAGTGTTGTTAGTTTTTAAAAATGGTTACTAAGTTTGTGTCTTTAGGATGAAAATTATATATATTGCAAGATTCCTCTTGTATTTATGTCATAATGTTTTTCATCTTTTTTTTTTTAATTGCTTGGTCCTTAAACAACTTAATTTTATTTGGGCCCTTTTTTTCTTGCTTTTCACTTTGGTCCTTTTATCCATTTTACTCTCTATGTTTTTTTTTTCAAAACATATCATCAATGTTTTGATCAAGAAATTAATCTATAATTATGAAATGGATGAGTCAATAGTTGAAATGCATTAAAAACTTATTTTTGAATTTTGATTTTTTATTGAGATGTTGCAAATATGAAAATGATATTTTGAAAAAGAGGATAAAAAATTAGGTTATGAGATGATTCATATAGGTGAAATTGATATTACAAGAAAAGTTAGCAGTGGTTATTTATGTAAACTAAACTTAGGTGGTGAAATTAAGATACCTCTTGTTAAAGAAAAAATAAATTATCTATTGAGACATTACTTAACAATTTTAGTTCTGAAGTTGAGATAACTATTCAGTTGAGATATGTTTTTGATTAGATATAAGATTTAATAATCAAAAAAACATTTCTAACATATAAATTATATATTGGCATCTTAGTCAGTGATGACTAATCTAATCTAATAACCATATGAATCTTAAGGGATTTGATAGGAAACAATCCAATCTAATGACAAATATACAAGTAAATTAATCAATCATTTATAATGGTATTAAGCAAGCACAACTTTGATGGGAAAATCTAAGGAATAAATATATGTATAATCTAGCGAGATATACCTTCCTATTATAAGTAGCATAGCCTCACCTATATAACATTATAACGGGAGAGCCTATCACAATTCATTTTTTTTTTTAAATTGACTTTTACATATATCACTAAAGCATTCTCTTAGCAAAGAAAAAGAGATGGAGAAGTCTTTATCCAAGTTAACTTGCTTAGTTATACTCTTAATCATTGTTTCTTGTTAGTCTCTCTCTCTTTCTCTCATTTATTTCATTATACTAAGCACACAAACAATGTTGTCAAGTTTGCATGTAGGAGAAGCAAGAGGCCCTGTGATTACATTTCATTGCAATGCAAATGCAGACTCTGTAGGGAAGAAATGTTGGTGTGATACTTTTCATTGTTAATCCTGCTAGAGGTGTGCTTATAAAATCCCATCCATCTTGAGTGATGTTGGAGCTCAAGTAGAAAAACTAGCACATTGGTTAAAAGAACATCTAGATATGTCAATGCAAAAAGCAAATAAATTTTAATGAATAACTATATTTTCATTTCAGAAAGAATCATCTGGTTGTTAATAAAAATGTTATTTTTTTTAATAATAATCCTCTAGATAATGGACTTGTTATACTAAAAAAAAAAACTCAAGACCCTAAAATATCTTATATTAAATAAGTTGTTCGTATGTTTTCAATTTGTGATGATTTACCTATTAAGCCTCTCCGATCCTCATTTCTTAAAATATGGGTATTAGATTGGGGTGACAATGATGAATATTGAATTAGGCTTTTTACATTCATTTTCTTCATTATGTATCAAACTAGGCATGTTAACCATCACTAATTTTGAGTGAACTTTTTAAGGTTATCTTGATTTAGTCTAAATCAACTCAAGATATCTTACAAAAGATTCTGAAACTAAAAAATAACATGCATTATGACAAAAATAAATAAAAATAAAAAATAATTAAAAATAACAAGGTATAGAATACAAGGACAAGCTATATAGTTTTTTTATTTTATTTTTTTAAAATATTATCACCATAATCATGACTCACGATAATAAATATTATTTGATAGAAAAAAGTAGGTCGGTAAGATATTGCCAAATACCAAGTCAACTCAAGCTTTTGGATTCACTTCCTATGAAAAATCATTTTTATTAATGATTAGAAATCAAAAACTCTCCTACCATATTTGCAAAATTGGCGGTTTATGTATAACAATCAATCAACCTGTGTGCACGCAAACCTCATGCGTACTTTAATGAGAAAAAAACTAAGAAAACTCCCGCAAATTAACATCACCACACACACACACAAGTTTTATCAATTACCTAACGACCCAAATCAAAGTATGAACACTTACAAATTATTCACAGAAAGTAAATCAGCCCAGTGGGTTTAAGATTAACCTTCACAAAATTGTAGAATCAGAAATCTGGCAGAAAATGGAGGCGGAGGCGCGTTCTGGTGCACTGCATGCGCGGCCGCGGGACCCGTAAGAACACAGACAATCAAATGGTCTCTTTGAGTCTGTTAGCGACTGGAATTCCAGGAATTGTTGGGCTAGTTTTGGGTTGATTTTGGAAAGGACCAGATGATTTCGAGTGACTGTCAACTTGAATTTCTATGTACTAATAAAAGCCAATGCAAAGCTTGAATTTTACTAAATGATATCATATTAAACTTTGTTAGACCATTATATTAAAGTTTTAAAATCATAACAAATAACTATTTCAATTAAAAAAAAACTTTAGTTGTAAAGATGGAATTTATTTTATTTTTAATGACAATATTATCATTGCTTTTCCATACAAAATTTATTACAAGAAAAGGCAACTCCATTACAAAGCTTGAACTTTGCCAAACTAGGCTTCGACAGCACCAGTGTTATTCTCACGCACCGGAAGGGTTCATGTGTGATCAAGCGACTTATATATAATCAAGACAAACAGTACTGATAAAACCAGACACCTTACTTCCGGTTGATGCACGTAGCCAACACTATGATCATTAAACAGTTGTGTAAACAAATTCTTTAACATAGTCATACAAAGCCTTGGCTTTTGCAGGATCAAAAACCTCCACAGCATGGAAGCCATCCTCATCAAACCTTGCAACCACGTCCACTCCACGCGACTCTAACATCTTCACCAATTCCTTTTGCTTGTCAACAAGTATATCCCCACCGTATCCTCTAAAGAAACACCTCGGCAGCCGTTCGATTTTGTTCTTTTCAAGAGACCCGCCAACAATGGGATTGCAATACTCATGATCACGATCGGTATCTTCAGGCAAAGACAGAGCCCACATCTTATCACTAGTAGCCAATGGCAAAACCGGATCATTGATCAACCTCTTCTCTGATTCAGTCCTGGTGACAGCAGAAAAATAGGGGACATTCAATATCAAACCAATAATTTTTAAGGGTTTGATATCAATATTCAAGGCAAGCAAGTTTGCATGGTAAGCAATATTGCCACCAGCACTCATGCCCATCAAGAAACACCTTGAAAAATCAAGGTATTCTTTAAACCAAGGTTCGCAAGAAGGGCCGTTGATGTCCAAAACTTGTTTCTGGACCCACTTGATAGACTCCATAGCATCTGCATATGCAGCGGGAAGGCGATGTTCAGGGGCAAGACGATAGTCAACAGACAGGACGAGAGCGGGGAAGTGAGAAGCCATGTCACCGCATGTTTGATGGAAAACAAGAGTTGCAGCACTGTAAAGAACAAAGCCACCTCCATGAAAGTAAATAATGAGAGGGAGTTTGGTGTTTTGAGGGGGATTCAGAGGGCGAAATAAACGAAGAAATGTTTTGTTGTTGGGGTTTAGAGGGATGTCTTTCGAGAGCGAAAGTTCTTTGGAACCTGGAGTTTTCTGTTCTGCTGGTGGCACGTCAGGAAATGGGCTGTTTCTAGTGAGTGAGCCATCTGGATTCTCCACAAAATCGCAGAGATCTGTTAACTTGACAGAGGAAGCTAACATGGTTGAGACAAGGTGTAACTTCTGAGGGAGATGAAGAACAGTGTGCAAGAGGAGGGATTAATTAAAGGAAGGGAAGTGAATGGATGATAGTCAATGTTGAAATTTTTATGGAACCATGGAGAAACATTGATTTATTGGCTGATAAATGGTCCCAAGAAAGACTATTTTTGTCACTATTTTAGAGACAACTTCCAGCCTCCAAGGCTGAAAATATTGGATAATATCTCCAAGTTGATTTTTTTTAGTATTTCCGTTCATGCAAAATCTCATCTCTTCTTATTAAAATAATAGGTGAATGATATTGTTATTTTCTAATTGGTAATAACACTCCATTCATTATAAGTCTAAACGATTTCTCTTCCTTAACCTTTAGTTAACAAGGGATAATATTAAATTAATGAATGGAGTGTGAAACAATTCAAGGCCTAGACTCATCCATTCTAGGCTTGGTATTAGGTTAAAAAAGAACTCATTGTCTATACAAATAGGTTTGAGGCCATAGTTTTTCATTTCATGGATCCAGGGGATATTCTTTGACCACCCCTGGAAAATTGACCCATGAAGCTACTATGAAGAATTCATAATTAATACCTATGAAATTAATTATTATTTTTTTAATTATAACTAATCTAAATAATAAAATCACACTCAAATGAAAAATCAAGTTATTCATTTTTTCTAAATCCTAAATAAATTCTAAAACACAAATCATACATCAATACAACAAAATTATTATTATAAAACAAATAAAACACCTAAATATAAAAGCAAATTATAAATATTAAAAAATATCAATAAATTAATTTAAAATATAAATAAGTTGATTTGTTTACTTAGTAGAGTGAAGCTTGATAAAAAATAAAATCAAGAGAAATAAGCTTTGTGTCTGCAGATTGTGGTGGCTGGACTTGTCAAGATTTGAGTGGTATTGGATTTCAATGTAATGAGGGGGATAATATTAGTGCTATAATTTGTCAAGATAAGAAATGAAATCGAGAGAAAGAAGTTTTGTGTCGGCAAATTGTGGTGGCTGGATTTGCTGAGATTGGAGGGGGGAGAGTTGCCTACTATTGTTTGTTTATAGAGCAAGATGAAAATGAGCTAAGAAGGATTATTGTTGGGTTTTAATTTCTTTTAAAACCACGTATGAAATTTGATTAGCAATCATTATCACACCCGGACATCGCGGCAATTAATTAAAAATAAATCAATTAATTGGAAAAGAAATAAAAATCTGTTGATCTTGTTCTTTTAGAGGAAAAGATTTATTCAAGAAGATGTCATTTAATATTATGAATGAGTGCATGGATAAGTGTGAAACACCATCTCCATTTAAGAGCCTAGACTCATCCATTCTGGACTTAGTATTAGGCTAAAAAAAACACTCATTGTCTATACAAATAGGTTCGAGACCATAGTTTTTCATTCAATGGGTTTAGGGGATATTTTTTAACAACCCCTAAAAAATTGAGTCATGACGCAACCTTATGACGAATTCATAATTGATACCTATTAAATTAATTTTTTTTAATTATAACACATCTAAATAATAAAATCAAACTCAAATAAAAAATTAAATTATTCACTTTTTCTATCCTAAACAAATTTTAAAATACAAATCATACATTAATACAATAAAATTATCATTATAAAACAAATAAAACACTTAAATATACAAACAAGTTATAAATATTACAATAAATATCAATAAATTAATTTAAAATACAAATACGTCGGTTTGTTTACTTGGTGGAATAAAGTTTGATAAAAAAAATGAAATCACAAAGAAAAAAAAGCTTTGTATAGAAAATCGTGGTGGCTGGACTTGTCGAGATTAGGGGGTATTGGATTTCGTTGTAAGGAGGGGAGAGGGTTGTCGGCTATTGTTTGTTAATAAAGGATGATAAAAATGAGCTAAGAAGAGTCATTGTTGGGTTTTAATTTCTTTTAAAATTATAGATGAAATTTTATTAGCAATCATGATAAAATTGCCAATGAATTTTTTTATTTAATCATTGTTTCCATATTAATTTAATGAATAACATGCAAAACTCATTAGTAAATATTATATATTATTATTAAAGAGATAATATTTTTATCATTTCTCTTTAAATCTTCTTAACAACCAAGTTATTATTTTTTAAAAGAAAAACACTATTCATGACAATTTATTTGCTTATCGCACCGGCATATTTAGAGGTCCTTTTAATCAATATCCCTGTTTTTCTACTTGAACTCTGATGATGACATCGCTTAAGGAGGATTAAAGCTTACAAGCACACTTGTGGTTCTGACAAAAACAAGCATTACACCAACATTTCTTGCCTATACACCAACATCTTTGCCCTGCACGGCCTGCATTTTTATTGCAATATAATGTAATCACGGTGCTTCTTGCTTCTCCTATATGTGAACATGACAAACATAAATATACACTATTTTATTTTTTTAATAAAAGGTATAGAATAAAATTCATTTGTGTGAATATTAGAATGAAATATTTAATAGTATGAGAGAGAGGGAGAGAAGGGAAGGGGGGGAGAGACTAATAAGAAACAATAATTAAGAGTGCAACGACCAAGCATGTTAGCTTGAATGAAGACTTTTTCATCTTTCTTTTCTTTGCTATAAAAATACTTTATAGATATGCAAATGTCAATTACTTGTTTTTTTATGCAATGAATAAGGATAGACTCTCTTATTATAATGTTACATAGGCAAGCTCATGGGATTAATAATGGAAATGTATATCTTAGTGAATTACATATATTTTTTTTCTATATCATATTATCTATAAATTATAATAACTTAAAATTATACAAGATAAATATTAAGAATAAGAGACTTGGCACAAATTGGGGACACCTACCTATTTATTCATGAATAAAGAAATATTTATTTTATTTTATTTAAATCTCCTTAACAACTAGATGATTATTTCACGAATAAAAACATAATTATTCATGATAATTTATCTTCTTATTGTACCGATATATCTAGATGGATAGGCTCTCCCATTATAATAGAGGCAATGTTTTAGAAAAAATAAATATTTTTTTAATTTATTTTATTTTTTATTTTTTTTATTCAATATTATTAGTTTTTTTTAGTTTGAAGAGAATAATTTTTCCATTTAGTATTAATAGAATTTTAGTTTTTTATATAAAAGTTTGTAATTATTTTGGCAAACGAAGATTGTAATGAATAAAAATAAAATATTTTAAATGTCTTTTTATGATTATAATATTTTTTGTTTTTGAATGTTTTGATCTATAACGAACTCTATTATCTTTGGTTGCCAACATTAATTGATATCATAGTCTAATGATTTATAGCAGTTTTGTTTTTTTATATTATATTATCTATAAATTGTAATAACCTAAAATTATATAAGGTAATTACAAAGAGAAAAAAAGACTTACACAAATTACAGATATTTTAATTAAACTCCGATATAATACTCAATATAAAAATATCAAGATGTTAATTTTTAAATAGAAAGAAAAGTTAATTCTTAACCGTGCATATTAATCAGAAATAAAATTCCTTTCAATACCCACTAACCTGGACACTAATTGCATTCGTAACAAAATTATTTTCACACCCGCCCATTCAACATGGCACTAATTTTATTAACTCATGAATTTTTCCATCAACTTGTCCAATCACTAGGATACTAATTCTGTTAATTCATGAATTAGTTCATTGTATCGCGTATTTATTTTTCTAAAATATTAATATAACTAATCGCTAATTAATTAAGCAAAACTCATTAGAATTAAACTAAAAATAAAATTTAAGTTTAATCATTAATAAATTTGAGGCTTCATGTATATACTGAGGCTTCATGTATATACATAATGATTGAGGTTGTGTTTAAATTTTTTGTTACAGTAATGGTTTAGTAGTCTCTCCTACATCGACATGAACATCACACCACATCACCTCATAAGGAATAAGAAATTGAACAAATATATACACAGAAATCAGTTATCATAAAAAATTAAAAGAACAAACTTAAGAGTCACAGAGTATCGTTATCCGTTATTTGACTAGAGTGAGAGAGACTAGCAAAACAAAAGTCACACAAAAAATAAATACAAAAACAATATGAAAAAAATAAAATAATCAACCTTTTATCTACATGATCATTCAAACCAATTGATTCATTTTCACGAGGAAAATTATCAAAGTAAGCTTTCAAACGATGTCCATTTACCTTAAAAACATTGTCTTTCTTTAGCTACAAGGATACACATGTTTCACAATAAATAGACCACTCCATTTTGATCTTACCTTTTTAGAAAATAAATGGAGTCAAGAATTAAAAAGCAAAACTTTTTGACCAGTATCAACTTTTTTATAATTTTCATAAGTTTTGTAGAATGCATATGTGTCTTTGAACATAATGGACCAATAAAATCCATTTTGTAAAATTTTCACAGTTGTCTTTTTTTATGAGAAAGGACTCCCACATGATTCATAATGATAAAATTTAATGAAGTAAATATTAAGAAAGGAAAAGAGACTTGGCACAAATTGGGGACACCTACCTAGCTTGGTAAATTTTTCTAATCATATTTTGAGGCAAAGCAAGAAAATACTTTTTTAATTTTCAAGAGTGGTGTCCATTTTTTAAACCGGAAGTGGAAAAGAGATGCAAAGAGAAGGAACAAGAATTGAACAAATATATACACAGATATCAGTTATCATGAAAAATTAAAAGAACCAACTTAAGAGTCATAAAGTATCGTTATCCGTTATTTGACTAGAGTGAGAGAGACTAGCAAAACAAAAGTTACACAAAAAATAAATACAAAAACAATATGAAAAAAATAAAATAATCAACCTTTTATCTACATGATCATTCAAACTAATTGATTCATTTTCACGAGGAAAATTATCAAAGTAAGCTTTCAAATGATGTCCATTTACCTTAAAAACATTGTCTTTCTTTAGCTACAAGGATACACATGTTTCACAATAAATAGACCACTCCATTTTGATCTTACCTTTTTAGAAAATAAATGGAGTCGAGAATTAAAAAGCAAAACTTTTTGACCAGTATCAACTTTTTTATAATTTTCATAAGTTTTGTAGAATGCATATGTGTCTTTGAACATAATGGACCAATAAAATCCATTTTGTAAAATTTCCATAGTTGTCTTTTTTTATGAGAAATGACTCTCACATGATTCATAATGATAAAATTTAATGACACTACTTACCTCATTGTTAGAAATGTATCTTTGAAATATTTGATTAGGACAATATTTGAATAAGTTAGGGTCATCCCAATAAAAGTTTTTCACTTCAAAAACTTTCCTTTGTCTTGGTGCTCCAATGAGTTGGCAAGTCTACTGAAGCAAGAAAATTGATATTTTTAGCAAACCAATTCAATGAATTAAGAGAAAGTAAGGATTTATCAGAAAAGTAATCATTGATTGGTGTGATGTCGGATGTCGAATCTGTTATCACTCTTGACAAAAGATCCACATCAACATATTCGGTGCCTTTTTCCTCCGTTATTTCTTCTTAAGAATAAATCATTTGCAAATCTTCAGATTCATCCAACTCAATGTTACTTAAAGTAGATTCAAGTTGATTATAAACTAATTCTTCAATAAAATCTACTTTTTTAAAATCATTATCATCTCCAGATTGCTTGTAAATGTTGAAAATATTCATCTCTAATGTCATATTTTCAAATGATAGCTTCATCAGTTCATTCCTATAATTAATCAATGCATTGGAAGTTGTAAGAAACGAACATCCTAAAATAACAAGAAATGAATTACATGCTTCAACAGGTTGTATGTCCAAGACAATAAAATCCACAAGATAAAATGAATTTATCATCTTCTACTAACACATCTTCAACAATTCTTTTAGACACTTTTACAGATCTATCGGCAAGTAAAAGAGTTACAAATGTTAGTTTTAACTCACCTAGATTGAGAAATTGGAAGACTGAATATGAAAGTAAAGTCATACTAACTCTAAGATCGAGTAAGACTATTTTAATTTTATGTTCTCTAATAAAGCCAGAAATTATAAGACAACTAGTGTCTTTATATTTCAAAGTATAATTATTCTGAAGAATGACACATACTTATTTAGAAAACTTCTGCTTACCTGATTGGAGACCAAACACAATGTCACCGTACTCTAACATAACATTATGCAATTCTCCATCAGAAAAACACGGGGATGCAACATCCTTTTCAACTCTACCAATAAAAAAATCCTTTTTATTCTTTCTATACCTGTGATTCAGTGGCAAGAAAAGATGGTGACAATAAAAAAAAAAGCTTTACCCCCGTTTGTTAGCATGGATGCCTTGTTAGTCTCCATATAGTATGGACATACTAGTTTTCCATGCGTGCTCCAACCAGAAACCATTCCATAAGTTAGGGAATCATTGATCACCCACATCAAAGCCACTCTCATAATAGAATTATCTTTTCTACGAGATACCATAAGTCAAAGCTCTAGAAGACCATAACTACATCAACTCATCAATCAAAGATCGAAGACAAACATTTACATTCTGCTCCAGACTGCTCGTACTTGGTATAACTATGAACTTTGACCTTATACAAATCCTAGGTGGCGAGTTATAAACCGTCTGTATGACCGCCCAATAAGAATAAGGAGCGGAAAATGACCCGAATGAATTGAATCTGTCTGTATACAACCTAAGACATACGTTCCTTGATTCAACTAAAAAGTAAGGATGCACATTATTAAAGTGTTTCCATGCTTCACCATCAGAAGGTGATTAGTACTTAAAAGTGCATTTTTATCATGGTTTTATATCATCATTTTGCACTTGAAGTATCAATAACTCCTTAACTAAAGCATGTTTTATAATAATATATCTAATAATATAAGATACCTTTAATTTGTGGTAAATGTTTATTTTAAATGCAGGCCTATCACATAAATGAAAGGATTGATTGATGACTTTAAGAACTTAAATTGCAAGGGCAAAAAGATGACAAAATTAGAAAAGAGATGTCGGTGCAATCCAAACCGGAACACTGTTCGGTAATTGGGTCATATCTTGAGCTATAGATCTCAGATTTAGGTCTAATTTATATGGATGGAAAGGTAAGACATAGGCCTACAACTTTCATATGGAGTCCAAGATCTAAAAAGACCATTGTCAAGTCCAAATTGTAGCAACAACAAAGAAGCCCGAATCTATCCTCCAGCCCGAGCACTGTTCAGTATTTTGGCCATATCTAGAGTTCTAGAAGTCCAAGTGAGCTGAATTGTTTACACAAGAAAGTTAAGATAATTGTTTACAACTTTCATGTTTTCAAGTGGCTCCAATTTTGACGTTATCAATAATGTTTTGGGCAGACAAGAGAAGATAAGGATTGTCACCAAGTCAAGAGTTGGCAACCCACTCATCAATTAGTCATCAAATCAATAGTTCCCAATTTTGGCCTATAAAAGGAGGCATTTGCCATGCATTTAGGTATCTTGGTTTCCAGATCAAGATCATGCTCTTTCTTTCTCTCTTTGTATTTTTTGTAATGTTTATGCTTTGCTTTCATTAATATCAAGTTTATGCCTTTCATTTCCTTTCATTTACTTAGTTAACTTTAATCTTATTCATGTTCTTATTTTGTTTATTTATTTTTCTTTCTTTCATTATGTCTACCTAAGTTTATTATGTCAAGGTGAAAAGGTTACACTAATGGTGTAAGAATAAGTATAGTGTAAACTTAATATGGACTTTAATGTTTGATACTAACATGTTTTATATTTGCTATCTTGTTCACTCTTTAATACTTTGCTTGTTAAATGACTAATCTTGATTTATGTTGTATAACACTTGGTACAACAAATGCTTGGCACTTTCATAGCCCATAATGTATGGTATAACCGACACCTGAGCTATGAAAGAAACTTGATTTGTTATTAACATAAGTTATAATCATGAATGCTTGACGAGATTTACAAGTATTAGCATTAATTGAATAAGATGACTAATGTAATCATGTTAACAATATCTAGTATTAATCGAATAAGATGACTAATGTAATCATGTTAACAATCTATAATCTGATTGGAACCTCCTTTGTGTGTGATTTCCAATTGAATAATAAGAGTTTATACTATACTTGTTTGACATACCATTAGTGGAACCTCTAACCTTGACATTTGTTATTATCATTGTTTAATCATTACATTAATATTCCATCTCCAAGTTCTTATCATCTTCTTCTTCTTCTCTTTCTTTATTATTATTATTATTATTATTACTACTACAGCTACTACTATTACTATTGTTATTATTATTGTTATTGTTATTATTATTATTATTGTTATTATTATTATTATAGTTGTTGTTGTTATTGTTGTTTATAATTGTTGTTTATAATTTATACAATTAACCTCCCTGTGGTTCGACCCCGGTCTTGCCGGGTTATTTATTACTTCGACACTCCTGCACTTGGGAGAAGACATCAACCTTTTAGTCGTGTCAAGTTTTTGGCGCCGTTGTCTTTTAGTCGTGTCAGAAGGATACACCATCACTCCATCAACCACATGATGTAATTGGTGTCATATCATGTACTAACAGTCCTTGGTGATATGAATAACCTTTGCAGTCTAGGTGTGATTGAGAAATATCTAAGTTTTTTATATGCCACGGGAATCCTTCGTCTGTCAGTTCTAGGTTTATGACAGAAATGTTTACATGTCATACACTCGGATAACTCAGCATTTTCAAAGTAGTATAACAATAAAGTTTAGCCTCAATTAAAAAATCAATAAAACTGACATATCCAATTTTTTTAAATAATAAAATCATCAACTTTATCTTTATAAATAAAATTTATAATTGGCCTTTTAGAATGGTACGAGAAGAATACCAAGCTACGTGAATTAGTTAACCTTCTTGTCGTTATTGGTTATAGAAGAAAGGAGCCTAGAGATGTGGAAGAGAAAAAGTTGCGATGAAAAAAATACAGAGTCTTCAAGAGAAATACAATCTAAAGAGCTTAGATGGATTTCTTTCTAGATAACCGTGTGAGGAACGGAGAGTTTGACCGTTATATTTATGAGACCAAGGGAGCCATCATGTAGGAGCATGCGGCTTTTAGATTGACTGTTGTTGAGGCCATGTCTTGTGGTTTGCCAACCTTTGCAACTTGTTGAAATCATTTTTCATGGCAAATCTGGATTCCATATTGATCCTTATAGTAGGCTGCCAAACTCCTCGTTAACTTCCTTCAGCACACTCCCTTCTTGGGGTTTATAAAATGATAGTCATCCACCGCTTAAAGCCGACCCTCCTAAAATAAGAAAAATATAAACTAAATACCAGTTCATTGACACGACGAAAAGGTTGATGTCTTCTCCCAAGTGCAGGAGTGTCGAAGTAATAAATAACCCGGCA
>NW_011499933.1:562467-565912 GCF_000495115.2 Populus euphratica
TATTACTATTGTTGTTGTTGTTATTGTTGTTTTATAATTGTTGTTTATAATTTGTATAATTAACCTCTCTGTGGTTCGAGCCCGGTCTTGCCGGGTTATTTATTACTTCGACACTCCTGCACTTGGGAGAAGACATCAATCTTTTAGTCGTGTCAGAAGGATACACCATCACTCCATCAACCACATGATGTAATTGGTGTCATATCATGTACTCAACAACCCTTGGTGATATGAATAATGTTTGCAGTCTAGGTGTGATTGATAAATATCTAAGTTTTTTATATGCCACGGGAATCCTTCGTCTGTCAGTTCTAGGTTTATGACAGAAATGTTTACATGTCATACACTCGGATAACTCAGCATTTTCAAAGTAGTATAACAATAAAGTTTAGCCTCAATTAAAAAATCAATAAAACCGACATATCCAATTTTTTTAAATAATAAAATCATCAATTTTATCTTTATAAATAAAATTTATAATTGGCCTTTTAGAATGGTACGGGAAGAATACCAAGCTACGTGAATTAGTTAACCTTCTTGTCGTTATCGGTTATAGAAGAAAGGAGCCTAGAGATGTGGAAGAGAAAAGGTTGCGATGAAAAAAATACAGAGTCTTCAAGAGAAATACAATCTAAAGAGCTTAGATGGATTTCTTTCCAGATAACCGTGTGAGGAACGGAGAGTTTGACCGTTGCATTTATGAGACCAAGGGAGCCATCATGTAAGAGCATGAGGCTTTTAGATTGACTGTTGTTGAGGCCATGTCTTGTGGTTTGCCAACCTTTGCAACTTGTTGAAATCATTTTTCATGGCAAATCTGGATTCCATATTGATCCTTATAGCAGGCTGCCAAACTCCTCGTTAACTTCCTTCAGCACACTCCCTTCTTGGGGTTTATAAAATGATAGTCATCCACCGCTTAAAGCCGACCCTCCTAAAATAAGAAAAATATAAACTAAATACCAGTTCATTCATATTAAAACACTTAAAATAAGGTTCATTACAAATGCTTAGAGTGTAAATGCAAGTACAAATAATAAACAAGCACGATAACAGTTATATTTACCTTAAGCGCATGCCCTCCTTAAGGTACTCCAATTTATGGGCAGTCAAACTCTGGAAGCACGCCCTGTTTAATGATCCAATTGAACCATGTTTATAGGCACTTCTTTAATGCCATCAATTGCATCTTGCATAGACAACTAAGGTACTATTGCGTGATCATAATCGTTCCTAATCATATGCAACCAGTAGTGCCCCTCAACAGCCGCAATGATAGCAAAGAAGACACATATTCCTAAAAATAAGTATCAATTAGTTATAGTAAAAGAATCTACTAGTCAGAAAAAAACAATAGTTTTTTTTTACAAACAGTCATTTTTCCCTATATATTCAAGGCCTAGATTCTACAAGACTGATGAGGGATAGTAATGAATTGAAAAGAAGAAAGAGAAAGAGAAGAAAATGATAGAAAAATAGAAAAGGAAAAGGGAGGAGAAAAATATGTCTAAATTTTTTTAATCAATCATTAAAAGTTTTCTATCTTGTATAAACACTTAATTAGTCTAAAGCTAACCCTAATCAGCACAATGCTAATAACTAGGCCGATAACCCATAAAAATAAGATGAAGTTCAAAATAAGATAAATTAAGCCCAATAATAAAACCAAAATAAATGCCTAATAAAATGGAATAAGATGTGCTAATTCTTCTAACCAAAAAGTAACAAGTTAAGCTATCCTTTACCACCTTCAACCATACACATGTGATGTACGGTGTGGGATGTGTCCCCATCAAACCCAAAAAAGATCTTGTAATCAAATCATTTTCTCTCTAAACCCCGTAAAAGGTTGCTCCAGAACCTACAACTATTACATCTTTTCACACATGTCCTATTAAATGGCATTTCAAGCCATTCGAGTAGATGCAATTCATCAATTAATCTTTTTTATTCAAGCCATTTGAGTAGATACAATTCATTGATTTATCTATAACACATCAAATTGTAATATATTAATCAAAATAGTTCAAGGTAAATTTAAAAAACTTATATCATAATCACTTTATTCAAAAAGTAGACATATAACTGAGACATCTAAAAAAAAAAATGGACAATGACAAGTTAAATATAGGATTGAGGGAGCATATGAATAAAAAGCCTTACCAAAATGGTCTTGAAAACACACTTTGGATAGGATATTGAGTTGAGTTAAATGCCAACTCCATTCTTTGACTTTCTTATTCTATTAATGCACAAAGTTCAGGATAGTAAATATTTATATTAATCACATAATGTAACAGTAATGAAAAAAAAAAGTGTATAGGAACGTAACACTTTTATCATTTTTATAAACTCAAAGTTTAAAATGGCTAACAAATAAGTGATGCAGGGCAACTTAAGAGCTATTCTGAATATGCTTTGGAGGCTGTTTAGAGTTACAATGAAGTGGAATTCTATTGGGAATTCTATTAGAGTCATACTAATAGGGTTTATAAGAGTCATAACTAGTAGATAGAAAACTCTAAGCTTTCCATTTGGGGTTCTTAAGAGTTAATACCTAAAAAATATTGAATCACCCAATCAAAAGTGAATTGCGGGAATTTTATTCACAAATTTCAATTTTTAATATTGAAAGATTATATGCTTATATATAGAGTTTGAGTAATCAAATCTAATACGAACTTGGATTCCTAAATTATAAAAAAATAATTCTATAAAAAATAGAAAAAAGCTAATAAAGCTAATTACTCCTTGAGATAAATAAAATACTAAATAGAAAATAAAACTTAGACATAGACAAATTTCCAGATTTCCATTTTAAAATGGGTAACAAATAAGTCTTAAAGTCAAAGAGGGGTAATAAACATTGTAATTTTTTTTAGTAGGGGATAACAATCTTCCTCCACCCACACGCTCACTTATAGTAATGTCAACAGTTGAAATTTTTTTTGGTGTTTAGGGATTAAGTAGTGACATTCTATTCATTGCTCTTCTAAGTCCAATTTGAAGAAAAAGATAGGCATAGGGATTGATTAGTACTTAAAAGTGCATTTTTATCATGGTTTTAATTTATCATTTTACACTTGAAGTATCAATAACTCTTTAACCAAAGTATGTTTTATAATAATATATCTAATAATATAAGATACCTTTAATTTGTGGTAAATGTTCATTTTAAATGCAGGCCTATCACATAAATGAAAGGATTGATTGATGACTTGAAGAACTTAAATTGCAAGGATAAAGAGATGGCCAAACTTAGAAAAGAGATGTCGGTGCAATCCAAACCGGAACACTGTTCGGTAATTGGGTCATATCTGGAGCTATATATCTCAGATTTAGTTCCCATTTATATGGATGGAAAGGTAAGACATAGGCCTACAACTTTCATATGGAGCCGAAGATCTAAAAATGCCATTTTCAAGTCCAAATTATAGCAACAACA
>NW_011499933.1:567275-690829 GCF_000495115.2 Populus euphratica
TTGAGGAGATCTGCAACACATAGAATAAGTTAAATTGTAGCATGAACACCATCAGATTAAAGCTTTTCCCTTTTTCATTAAAAGATAAAGCTAAAACATGGCTACAAAATTTAAGACTAGGATCCATTCGTGCTTGGGATGAAATGCAACAATAATTTTTAAAGAAGTTTTTTCCATCTCATAGAACAAACTCTTTCAAGAGACAAATCACCACTTTCACTCAAAAACCAGGAGAAATATTTTACCAATGTTGGGATAGGTATCGAGACTTGCTTAGTACTTGCCCCCATCATGGTTTTGAAACATGGAGATTGGTTTCACATTTCTATGAAGGGTTAACACCTAAAGATAGGCAAATGGTTGAATTGATGTGCAATGGAACTTTTGAAGATAAAAACCCTGATCAAGCAATGGAGTACTTAGACTTGTTAGCTGTAAATGCTCAAAATTGGGATACCGCGGGTACATATGAGGCACCGAGTAAAACTCAACCTCATACATCTAATGGAGGTATGTACAACCTTAGGCAAGATCATGACCTTCAAGCCAAGTATGCATCTTCAGCTAGAAAAGTCGAGGCACTAGAATTGAAAAAGAGTGGTCAATTAAAATCTGTTGAAAACATTGTGTGTCAAATATGTGAAACAAATAAACACTTAACCAATGATTGTCCAACCTTGCTTTCTTTTAAGGAATGTCTCCATGAACAAGCCCATGCTTTAAACAATTTCCAAAGGGCCAACCACAACCCATACTCCCAAACATACAACCCTGGTTGGAGAAATCACCCAAATTTCAGTTGGAAAGTGAGAACAACAATGCACAAACTTCACAACCACCGTTTCAAGCACACCACAATTTCCAAAATTCTCATGGATATGCACCTTCTTATGCTCCACCTTCTAGAAGAAATCTTGAGGAAACATTGCATGCATTCATTGAAAAGCAAGAGACAATCAATACTCAACTTGCTCAAAACATGATAGATTTTAAAGATACTCTTGCAAAATTAACATCTGCTCTCAGTTTCTAAGAGAAAGGTAAGTTTCCATCTCAACCACAACAAAATCCCAAGGGGCAATACAATGCAAATGCAAGTAGTTCCGGAAGCCAACACATGGATCAAGTCAAATCAGTCACTACTCTACGCAGTGGTAAGGTTATTGAAAAACCCTCTCTTGAACCTTATGAGAAAGATGATGAGTCAATCTTTGAGAATAAGGAAGGGGTTGAATCTGAAAATTGCAAAGAAATGATTGATTCACCGCCAACACTTCCATTTCCTCAAGCCTTGACTAAACAAAGGAAAGTCAATCACAACTCTGAAATTTTTGAAATTTTCAAACAGGTAAGGATCAATATACCTTTGCTGGATGCTATTAAACAGGTTCCTTCCTATGCTAAATTTTTGAAAGATCTATGCACTGTGAAGAGGAAACTGAATGTGAAAAAGAAAGCCTTTCTAGCGGAACAAGTAAGTGTCATTCTTCAAAATAATAATGCTTTGAAATATAAAGACCCTGGTTATCCTACAATTTCCTGCTTTATTGGAGAGCATAAAATTGAAAGAGCCTTACTTGATCTTGGAGCTAGTGTGAATTTACTTCCATATTCAGTTTTTCAAAGTCTCAATCTCGGTGAGTTAAAACCAACTTCTATATCTCTTTTACTTGCCGATAGATCTATAAAAGTGCCTAGAGGAATAATTGAAGATGTGTTAGTACAAGTCGATAAATTCATTTATCCTGTGGATTTTATTGTCTTGGACACAGAACCTGTTGAAGCATGTAATTCATTTCCTGTTATTTTAGGACGTCCGTTTCTTGCAACCTCTAACGCATTGATTAATTGTAGGAATGGACTGATGAAGCTATCATTTGGAAACATGACATTGGAGATGAATATTTTCAACATTTGCAAGCAACCTGGAGATGATAATGATTTACAAGAAGTAGATCATATTGACGAATTAGTTTATGATCAACTTGAATCTACTTTAAGTAAAAATGAGTTAGATGAATCTGAAGATTTGCAAATGATTTATTCTAAGGAGGAAATCATGGATGAAACAAGCACCAAAAATGTTGATGCGAATCTTTTGTCAACAGTGACAACAGATTCAACATCTGGCATCACATCAATCGATGATTACTTTCCTAACGAATCCTTACTTTCTCTTAGTCCAATGCCTTGGTATGATAAAAATATCAATTTTCTTGCTTTAGGAGATTTGCCAATTGATTGGAGTACTCAAGACAAAGAAAAGTTTTTGAACGAAGTGAAGAGCTTTTATTGTGATGACCCTAACTTATTCAAATATTGTCCTGATCAAATATTTCAAAGATTCATTCCCAACAATGAGGTAAGTTGTGTCATTAAACTTTGTCATTCTCAAGCATGTGGAAGTTATTTCTCGTCAAAAAAGACAGCTGCAAAAATCTTTCAAAATGGATTTTATTGGCCCACCATGTTCAAGGACACACATGCATTCTGCAAAACATGTGAAAATTGTCCAAAAATTGACACTGGTCAAAAAGTTTTGTTTTATGATTCTCAACTCTATGCATTCCCTAAAGAGCTAAGATTAAGATGGACCAATCCTTATGGGGCCTGTGATATTGAGAATTCAATGAATGACAACGATTTTAATGAAAATGGCCATCGTTTGAAAGCTTACTTTGATAATTTTCCTAGTGAAAATGAATCAGCTGGTTTGAATGATCTTGTAGATAAAGGTTGATTATTTTGTTTTTCTCACATTTTCTTTTTTGTGTTTCTTTTTGAGTGATTTTTGCTAGTTTCTCTCATCCCGGTCAAATGGCGGACAACGGTACTCCATGACTTAAGTCGGTTCTTTCAGTTTCCCACAATAACTGATATTTATGTATATATTTGTGCAATTCTTTGAATCTCTCTTCTAATTCTCATTTGAAAATGGACACTAATCTTGAAAAATTGAAAAAGTATTTTCCCGCTCTGCCTCAGAATGCGATTACAAAAATTTACCATGCTAGATGTGCAAGATTGAGATTGTTAATGAATCATGGAATTCCTGAAGATATTCACTGGTTGATTGAAGCAAAGGTCTGATTATCAGGTGAGTCCTCTAACTCCTTCATTTCACATATGACTGGAACAGGTAAAAGCACTTTTGCAAAGAAACGTCGTGCAAAATGACTAGAAGTCTGTCATCGATGTGCTAGATGGACTTGTAATACACAATGTCGTTCTTTAGGAATGGTATCTATAAACCGTGAAGATAAAATACAATTTATTAAGGATGGCCTGAGTAAGGAGTCTTTAGATAATCTTCTATTGATTCTTGAGACGCATCCTAGTGGAGATGTGCATCGTGCAATTCATGATTTATGGCCACTATTTCATAAAGAACATGATCGACTTACTCTTGGGAATCTGACTAAAAAAGACCCTGTTTGCCAGTTTTTAAGAAAACTGGATGGGAAGCCTATCCCCGACCCATAGAGGGCGTTTAAGCCGTTCTTGGACGTAAAACCGTTCTTGAACGTAAAACCAAGGGAAGATGTGAGCCACAATCACAACTACCTGTACATATACATGCTTTTTCAAAAAGTAAATAAATAAAGAGAGAGAGAGTGTGTGAGACTCCAGCTGGCCTACATATAGGTGTTATGATTGCCTTTCTAATTTCTCATTTATAAAACCCTCTTTTCCTTCCTTTCATTTCTACTCAACCCATACATTCAACAAATACAGAAGTGTGTAGAAATGGCAAGTTCCTCAAGTCATCAAATAAGAAATATTTGTGTTTTCGGTGGATCTAGTCCTGGGAAAGAAAAGGAGTTTTTAGAATCAGCAAATCATCTTGGTCAGGTGTTAGCTGAGAGAAAGATTCATTTAGTGTATGGGGGAGGCAGTCTTGGGTTAATGGGAGGTGTGTCAATAGCTGTATTTTTAGGAGGTAGTCAAGTTTTGGGGGTCGTCCCTGAAGCTTTGGCACAAGGGGACATCATTGGAAAAACAATTGGAGAGGAACTTCAGGTCTCCATAATGTCAGCTTGAATGAATGCAATGTTTAACCATGCTGATGCCTTCATTGCTTTACCAGGTGGTCTAGGCACATTGGAAGAGATCTTTCATATTTCCTCTTGGGCTCAATTGCACATTCACCATAAACCCATAAGTTTGTTAAATGTTAATGGTTATTATGATAAATTGTTGTCTTTTCTTGATCATACTGTGAAACAGGAATTGTTACATATGGGTACATATGCATATAAGAGAATGCCTTTTGGTCTTTGTAATGCTCCTGCAACTTTTCAAAGATGCATGATGAGTATTTTTTCTGACTATGTTGAAAGAATAATCGAGGTTTTTATGGATGATTTCACGGTGTATGGTGATTCTTTTGATAAATGTCTAGAAAATTTATCTTTGATCCTAAAAAGCTGCATTGAAACAAACCTTGTCTTGAACTATGAAAAGTGTTATTTTATGGTAGAACAAGGAATAGTTCTTGGGCATGTTGTGTCTTTATGTGGATTACAAGTTGATAAAGCTAAGATAGATGTTATTTCATCATTGCCTTACCCCTCATGCGTGAGGGAAGTTCATTCTTTTCTAGGTCATGCAGGTTTCTATCGACGCTTTATCAAAGATTTCTCGAAGATTACAGCACCTTTGTGCAGACTATTAGCCAAAGAAGTGGATTTTGTGTTTGATCAAGCCTGTAAAGATGCCCATGATGAGCTTAAGAGACGTGTCACATCTGCCCCTATCATCCAACCACCAAATTGGGATGAACCTTTTGAGATAATGTGTGATGCGAGTGACTATGCGGTAGGAGTTGTGCTTGGGCAAAGAATTGGGAAGAATTTGCATGTTATTGCCTACGCTTCTCGTATGTTGGATGGAGCACAATGCAATTACCATACGATTGAAAAGGAACTTTTTGCAGTAGTGTTTGCTCTTGAAAAATTCAGGTTATATCTACTTGGTACAAAAGTCATTGTTTTTACTGACCATGCAGCTCTCAGGTATCTTTTGAAGAAGAAGGAGTCTAAACCAAGACTGATTAGGTGGATCTTGCTTTTACAAGAATTCGATCTTGAGATCAAAGACAAAAAAGGTGCCGAAAACCATGTGGCTGATCATTTGAGTCAACTGAGGACCGATGATATTCCAACTGAAACAATAAGAGAAACATTTCTTGATGAACAGTTGTATATGTTGCACTCCTCTACAAGACCATGGTATGCTGATTTGGTGAACTATTTAGTCACCAAAGAATTCCCTCCAGGTTTGTCTACATCCCAAAAGGACAAGTTACGAGCTGATGCTAAATATTATTTTTGGGATACTCCTTACTTGTGGAAATTTTGTGTGGATCAAGTAGTAAGGAGATGTGTACCACAGGATGAATTTCATTCCATTCTCACTTTTTGTCATTCTCATTCTTGTGGTGGGCATTTTGGAGCAAAAAGAACAGCCCACAAGGTACTTGAAAGTGGTTTCTATTGGCCTTCTATTGTTAAAGATGCATATCACTTCTACAAATCATGTGAAAAATGCCAAAGAATAGGTAATATCACTCATAAAAATCAAATGCCTTTAATAAATATTCTTGTAAGTGAAATTTTTGATGTTTGGGGTATTGACTTTATGGGTCCATTTCCTTCTTCTTTTGGAAATCTTTATATTCTTCTTGCTGTTGATTATGTGTCCAAATGGATTGAGGCGAAAGCCACACGAACTAACGATGCTAAGGTTGTTTTAGATTTTGTTAGGACTCACATATTTGATAGGTTTGGCATCCCTAAAGCTATCATCAGTGATCGTGGCACTCATTTCTGCAATCGTTCCATGGAAGCATTGCTACGCAAATATCATGTGACTCATCGAACATCCACAGCATATCATCCGCAAACGAATGGCCAAGCTGAAATTTCTAATCGAGAAATCAAGTCCATTTTAGAGAAAACAGTGCAACCTAACCGACGAGATTGGAGTCTACGCCTTGGAGATGCACTTTGGGCTTATAGGACTGCTTATAAATCACCTATAGGAATGTCACCTTATAGAATGATTTATGGGAAAGCATGTCATCTACTGGTGGAGCTTGAACACAAAGCTTTTTGGGCCATTAAACAATGCAACATGGATTATGATGCTGCTGAGATTGCAAGAAAATTGCAACTGCAAGAGTTGGAAGAAATTCGAAATGATGCTTACGAGAATGCAAGAATTTATAAAGAAAAGACTAAGAATCTTCATGACCGAATGCTTACAAGAAAGGAATTTCATGTTGGAGACAAAGTCCTTCTTTATCATTCGCGTTTAAAACTTTTTCCTGGAAAATTGCGCTCTCGTTGGATTGGACCCTTTATTGTTTCTAATATTTTTCCTTATGGTGCAGTTGAAATTACAAGTTTAGAAACCAGTAAAGTACTCAAGGTCAATGGACATCGTTTGAAACCTTTCTATGAAGGTTGGACGGCAGAACTCACCGCTCCTGTAGAGTTAGCTGAACCAATCTATGAAGAATGAGCATGCCACATGTCAAGCCAATGACATAAACCAAAAGCGCTTACTGGGAGGCAACCCAGCACACAAAAAGAAAAATCAGATTTGCTCTCTTTTTCCTTATCTTTTATTTTTTTTGTATTTTAATTTATTTTCTATCATTCTCTTATGTTCCTTTGCTTTTATTTCAACATTGAGGACAATGTTGTGTTTTAAGTGTGGGGGTATTGGGAGAATTTTTATTTTCTTATTTTAGTTTTCTTTGTTGTTCTTAAAAAAAAATAAAAATTTATGTTTGATCTTTTTAACTCCCATTGGTTTTTGAGAATATGAGTATTATGTATAAGAATTAATTGAGATAGATGAAGATATAAATCAAATGAAAGAATATGCATGCAAATTTTAAGGTTTAATTGGTTTAGGGATTGACTTTGAGAATATGCCATGTTGATTTTATAGTGTTATACCACTGCAAGTTTTTGAGCCTTCAACATTGTATTCTTTGAGGTGCATTCTTTCAATGATATGTATCTCTAGAACTTGTTTCATATCTTATTGAGATTATATTACATTACAAATATACATGAAGATGATAAAAGCAATAGGAATTTTAAAGCACTTGAACCAAAAAGCCAACCTAAAGCATATTATCCTTAGTGAGCCCCTTTTGAGCTTATTTATCTTTTCTTTGCTTTATCCATGTTTGCTTTATCCATGTATAAGCCTTAACTTTATATATATTTTCCTTTTCCCCTGGCCAAGGATTAGTAGAGCATGTACTTGTGATACTTCATGGAATTATGGTTGGAAATTATATGAAAAGATAGAAGAAGTGATGCTTGATGAAAAGATGGGCAAAATTACAAAAAAAAAAAGAAAAAAAAAAAAAGAAGAAAAAAAAATGTTCCTTTATGTTCTTAAGATTTTATGTTAAAAGAGCTTACAATCAAAAGGAGTTAAGCATTGGTGATTAAAGATGAAAAATTTATGAGCTTTGATGGAATATCTTGTTTGAAATATCATTTTTCGGAATGCTCTACTTTCTTTGATTTGAACCTTTTCTTTTACTCTCTTTTACCTCACCTTAACCTTAGCCCCATTACAACCGGAAAATAAGACCTTTTGATTCATGCATTGTTTGTAATATGTTAGTAATGAAGATGAGATTGAAAAGCAAGCTTATGGTAGAACATACTCTTTGATTGAATTTGAGAGATTTAAACACATAAACCCTAAACACATGAGTGTTGGAGTGTATATCAATGAGAAGACCTATCACTTTGGCATGGCATAGATTTTATTTAAATCCCGACGATTGATTGAATTTTGAAGTTTGCATGTAAACAAATTCATAAAAATTTATTTATTTTATCCTTTTTTATTATATTCTTATTTATAATTCTTGTACTCTTAGATATTGATGGGAGATTAAGAGATTAATCATGGTTATTTTCAATTCAATTTAATTTTATTTATCCTTTCTCGAGGACGAGAAACAGCTAAGTGTGGGGGTATTTGATGTAACCATATTATTCGATAGTTTCACCCATATTTACCTAATGTTTTGTCCATGTTTTATATGTAAAATGCCTTGATATTCTTTGTTTTATGTTTTGAAGGCACTTTTGGATGAAAAATGCAAAAAGGAGTAAATTGGAGATAATTGGCAGATTTGACATTCAATCAATGTTTTGTGCAGAGCGTGAGTTCTAGAGATCGAAATGAAGTGATTCTAGTGGCAATAAAAAGCTAACATCCATACCTTTCTGGAAATGCAATGCAAGAAAAATAAAAAGAGGAAGATCATGGAAATCACATCCTTCAAAGTCAAATCTCGCATTCTGCCACTGTTGACCTTTGTCTATTCAAAATTCAATATCTGGAGCTATAGAAGTCCACTTTATGCAAACTCAATTTTTTTGGATTCTCGACTCAGAGGACTATAAACGCTCCAAATTTCATCCACAAACGATGTCATATGAGGGAGAAATGATTTTTCAAAGATGACAAATGAATTCTGCCAGCAATCAGGTTTCGTGAAGAAATGAGTCCAAATTATGTTTCGAAGCTTCTAAACCGTCATCCAAGTTTTTATATCAGCAATTTAGCTCCTCTAAGTCAGAGTTTGAAGATTTCATGCAAGGCTATTTCTTTTTTTTAGGAAAAATAGTTATAGAAGTACTTAAATGTCAATTGTCAACTTAAGGGAGGACTACTTTGTAAATTAGGAACTAGGGTTTCTTAGCATATAAAAAGAAAGAGAGAGAGGAGAGAAGGGGGGCAGCAGCCAGAAGTGAAGAAACACAAATTCTCTCCTCTACAAACCCAAAAAATCATGCTCTCTTCATTCTTTAAGAGTAGTTGTTCAATGGTTATGCAAGGCTAAGCTCTTTTCTTGGTTGCAAGGACACAACAAACCTTCGGATTTCAAGAACCGTGAGATTTATTCTTCCTTTTATTTTCAGTTTATATTATGAATAAGTATGGTTGTTTTCCTATGCATATTTTCTATGATTGTTGTTGATAATTGCTAGAGCGGAACTCTAAGTTATTATTGTGAACAATTTATTGCTAAGTTTGATATCAAAACCGGAGTTGTGATGTATGAACTTGTGAAGCAACTAAGCTTGATAATTGTGGCGGAACTACATTATTAAACTTAGGGAAAACACTCAAATATCTAGTTCTTAGGGTTGCCATTGAACTAAATCATTAATGCGAACATTGTGATTATTTGTTGGTTAGGGTTAATTATACGGCGGATCCGTTAATTAACCAACATTAAGAAAAGATAAAAATTCAGAATATAAATTGTAGTTTTGTTTCAAGGATCGGTTCTAATTTCCATTGGTGGATGTGTGCTTGCAACCAAGGTTTATTTTCTTGATAAATTTCGATTTCAATTGATTTTGTTTACTAGTTTAATTTCTTCCATAGTTTAGATCATCACAAATCAAAACCCCCCAATTGCATAACGTATAGCATAAAAATCTAAACTAAATCTTCCTTGTGGGATCGACCCCTTGCTTGCTCTATACTATCTTGTGTGTTGTGTTTTAAGCTAGGGTAATTAATTTGTGCGACCATGACATCGCAACAATCCTTCCATGAGTCGCATAAATTGGTCATTTAAGGAAAGCCGTAAAAAGCTTAGATTGGATTTGAGCCTTCATTTGTGAATTTTTATGTCTTTTGGTTTTATTATTGTGTTTTGTTATTTCTTATTTTTGTTTTAGTGTGTTTCAGGTTTGTCGGTGTTCGTTATTTCAGGTGATATCTTCTATACTCTATCTTTCTACCTTAAAACATTGAGGACAATGTCTCGTTTTGGTTGGGGGGAGAGGGTAGTAGTTGATAAAAAAAAATTATTTTTCATTTCATAAAGCATGTGTATAATTGTTGTTACTAGGATGACAGAGTAAAGGAGCTCTTTTGTTAAAGTGACTCTTGAGACGCATCTTAGTAACCATTCTTAACAAGGTCTATTACAATACTTCTTGAAATATTCAGGTTTACAAACTCTCGCATTGTTATCACTTAATTCTGCTCATATACTTAATTAACATGTATTCTTAAACCTTAATTTACATACACACACTTTAACATATGATTGTGGGTTGCATATTTGATTATTACATTATTTATGTTCTTTTGTTAAAGGTAACAACTAAGGGAAAGGGATTGTATATAATTAAGAAAAAAAAACATGAAAAAAAAAGAAAAAAAAAGAAAAAATGATGATAATAAAAATGTAGATAAGTTTGGTTTCGTAGCCTCCCTAACCTAAGTAATTAAGCCCGAAGGGGTGTTTTAACACCTAATACCCTAAAGTCAACTGACTTGGGAGCTATTGGCCCAACGCTTGTTACATGGGTTGAGGAAAAAAGCTTAAGGAAATCAAACATTGCACTATCTACATATCAGTATCTACGACCCGAGTTACTAAGCTCGTAGGGGTGTCTTAACACCTAATGCCCTAAGACCAACTGGTCTGGGAGTCATTAGCTGAAAGCTCGTTACATGGATTAAAGATGCATGATGTTTTTAAATTATATGTATATATATTTAAAAAAAAAAGAAAAAAAAAGACAAAAATAATAATCCCAGCCCAAGGAAGCTAACCTTAAACATTAGAAAAAAAATTTTGTTTTCTTCCAAGAAAAGCCCCATAATTATGTGTTGATACATTGAGCACAAAAGAAAGGTTTATTAATATCTTGTTAAGAGGTATTGAGCAAGTATATAAATTTAATGAGAGTTTGTTTATCTGGATAGATTAATGGAAGTTAAATGATGAATACCTTGCTTTGTGGAATTTGCAAATTGTTTTTCTATTTTACGCTTTGATTACTAGGGACTAGTAATAAGCTGGTTGGGGGGTGTGATTAGTACTTAAAAGTGCATTTTTATCATGGTTTTATATCATCATTTTGCACTTCAAGTATCAATAACTCCTTAATCAAAGTATGTTTTATAATAATATATCTAATAATATAAGATACCTTTAATTTGTGGTAAATGTTCATTTTAAATGCAGGCCTATCACATAAATGAAAGGATTGATTGATGACTTTAAGAACTTAAATTGCAAGGATAAAGAGATGGCCAAACTTAGAAAAGAGATGTCGTTGCAATCCAAACCGGAACACTATTCGGTAATTGGGTCATATATGGGGCTATATATCTCAGATTTAGTTCTCATTTATATGGATGGAAAGGTAAAACATAGGCCTACAACTTTCATATGGAGCCCAAGATCTAAAAAGGCCATTTTCAAGTCCCAATTATAGCAACAACAAAGAAGCCCGAATCTATCTTCCAGCCCGAGCACTGTTCAGTATTTTAGCCATATCTGGAGTTCTAGAAGTCCAAATGAGCTGCATTGTTTACATAAGAAAGCTGAGACAATTGCCTATAACTTTTATGTTTGCAACTGGCTCCAATTTTAACTTTATCAATGACGTTTTGGGCAGACAAGAGAAGATAAGGATTGCCACCAAGTTAAAAGTTGGCCACCCACTTATCAATTAGTCATCAAATCAATAGTTCCCAATTTTGGCCTATAAAAAGAGGCATTTGCCATGCATTTAGGCATCTTGGTTTCCAGATCATGATCATGCTCTTCCTTTCTCTCTTTGTATTTTTTGTAATGTTTATGCTTTGCTTTCGTTAATATTAAGTTTATACTTTTCATTTCCTTTCCTTTACTTAGTTAGCTTTTATGTTCTTATTTTGTTTATCTATTTTGCTTTCTTTCATTATGTTTAGCTAAGTTAATTATGTCAAGGTGAAAAGGTTACACTAATGGTGTAAGAATAAGTATAATGTAAACTTAATATGAACTTTAATGTTTGATACTAACATGTTTTATATTTGTTATCTTGTTCACTCTTTAATACTTTGCTTGTTAAATGACTAATCTTGATTTATGTTGTATAACACTTGGTACAACAAATGCTTGGCACTTTCATAGCCCATATTGTATGGTATAACCGACATCTGAGCTATGAAAGGAACTTGATTTGTTGTTAACATAAGTTATAATCATGAATGCTTGACGAGATTTACAAGTATTAGCATTAATCGAATAAGATGACTAATGTAATCATGTTAACAATATATAATCTGATTAGAACCTCGTTTGTGTGTGGTTTCCAATTCAATCATAAGAGTTTATACTATACTTGTTTGATATACCATTAGTGGAACCTCTAACCTTGACATTTGTTATTATTATTGTTTAATCCTTACATTAATTTTCCATCTCCAAGTTATCATCATCTTCTTCTTCTTCTCTTTCTTTATTATTATTATTATTATTACTACTACTATTATTATTATTACTACTACTACTACTACTACTACTACTACTATTATTATTATTATTATTATTATTATTATTATTATTATAGTTGTTGTTGTTATTATTGCTATTATTGTTGCTTATAATTGTTGTCTATAATTTGTACAATTAACCTCCCTGTGGTTCGACCCCGGTCTTGCCGGGTTATTTATTACTTCGACACTCCTGCACTTGGGAGAAGACATCAATCTTTTAGTCGTGTCAGGGATGAGGGAGAATCAAATCCAAGACCCACCAAAAAGCGATAGGAATATTAAGATGCGTGAAAAACAAAACAGCAAACTTGCATGAATCCAAAGAAAAACATAATCGCTCATGACCACTGATTTAATAACCCCAATCAACAAAGAGATAATGACTAAAACTACCCATTTAGGTCAAACAAGCTACCAAATTGATGAATTAAGTGTAGGTGTTATAATTTATCCCCCCTTGATTAAACAAATTCATCTTCTAACTATTGAGACAAGAAAAAAAAACAGAGAGAAGAAAACTAATACATTGCGTTATGCTCCCACCATCAAATTTCACCCAAAGTTTACAAGTCACCAGAATATCAAACTTCAAAATCCATGAAAAGAAATACCAAGAATCTAATATACTTGATTAATGCTTTTTTAAACTCCAATGGTTGAAAGCTCTAAAAACTTGGATCGTAAAATCATAAGATTGTACCAATAATATAAGACCCAAATGAAAAATATTGTAGGTATAATGCAACAGATCCTTAATAAATCATACATATGAAAAAAAATTCAAAGTTCACATATATAGTTCACAAAACATAAAAGAAAAGAAAACATAAAATGATATGTTATTGCCAAGCCACCTACCATGTATTGTAACACCACTTTGCTATTTTTGTAGCAAGCAATGTCCTTTTTGTAACTATAGTTTAACCAAAACGCCGCTCCTTAATGAACATATACTACCACATGTATGTACTCCAAAAAGACATGGCTATACAAAAATAACAATAGGCCATGCTAGAATGTTCATGAATTTGTTTTTTCCAAGGACAAGCTAGCTACACCACCATCTTTTTTTTTTTTCCCCTTTAGGACTTATAAGCAAGTAAAAGGGGAAAAAATTGAAAACCAGTATTAAAATTTGAAATTTATGAATAAAATTCTATCAATTCATTTTTGATTGGGTGATTCAATCTCCTTTAAGTATCAACTCTTAAGAACCCCAAATGGGAAGCTTAGAGTTTTCTATCTCCTAGTTATAACTCTTATAAACCCTATTACTATGACTTTAATAGAATTCCCAACAGAATTCCACTTCATTATAACTTTAAATAGCCTCCAAAGCATATTCAGAACAACTCCTAAATTGTCTTGCATCATTTATTTGTTAGCCATTTTAAACTTTAAGTTTATAAAAATTATAAAAGTGTTATGCTCCTATATACCGTTTTTTTTTTTCCATTGATGTTGCACTATGTGAATAATATAAATATTTACTGTCCTGAACTTTATGTATCAGTAGACTAAGAAAGTCAGAATGGAGTTAGTGTACAGCTCAACTTGATATCCTACCCGATGTGTGTTTTCAAGGCCATTTTGGTAAGGCTTTTTCTTTATATGCTCCTTCAATCCTATATTTAACTTGTCATTGTCCATTTTTGAATGAAGTGATTGTGATATGAGTTTTCTAAATTTACCTTGAACTATTTTGATTAATATATTATATTACAATTTGATGTGTTACAGATAAATTAATGAATTATATCTACTCAAATGGCTTGAAATGTCATTCAATAGGACATGCATGAAAAGATATAATCTTGACTCATACACCACTATTTTTAGCCTGCAATGATCATTCCTCTTCAAAAACTATCCTTTTCAAATTATTTCTGACTAATTTTTTTATTGATAGTTATCCAAAGTCTAATTTTCACCAACTCTCTTGACTTGGCTATCTCTTTTTACAATGACTTACTATCAAGCACCAATTTATTCTCTTAATGGCAAATATAGCATAACAATCAATAACAACTTTCTAGAAAATCAGACATTTCTCATCATTTCTCCATCTCCAACAGGTAAGCTTATGTAACCTGAGATATTTATAAATATCACAGGCCATAAAGTAAAAATAGAAACAAGATCACTTAACTCCGTTACTCTCTTGTTTCACATACAAAGTTGTTCTCCCTACCACACATTCTATCTTCACACACATGCTTCATCCCTCGTGCATCTTCTAATTCAAGTATCAAGGGATTCCCTGTTATGTGTTGCGATGTCGCGGTCGCACAAATTAATTACCCTTACACTTAAATCACACAAGATAGTATAGAGCAAGCAAGGGATCGATCCCACGAGGAAGATTTAGTTTAGATTTTTATGCTATACGTTATGCAATTGGGGGGTTTTGATTTGTGATAATCTAAACTATGGAAGAAATTAAACTAGTGAACACAATCAATTAAAACTGAAATTTATCAAGAAAACAAACCTTGGTCACAAGCACACATCCACCTACAGAAATCAGAACCGATCCTTGAAACGAAACTCCAGTTTATATTCTGAATTTTTATCTTTTCTTAACTTTGGTTAATTAACGGATCCGCCGTATAACTAGCCCTAACCAACAAATAATCACAGTGTCCGCACTAATGATTTAATCTAATGGCAGCCTTAAGATCTAGATAAATTCATTAATCTTAACAACCAAGTTGTCTGCTTGTGTTGCTTTGATCGAATGTTTTCCCTAAGTTTAATAACGTAGTTCCGCCACAATTATCAAGCTTAGTTGCTTCACAAGTTTATATACCCTAACTCCGGTTTTGATACCAAACTTAGCAATAGATTGTTCACAATAATAACTTAGAGTCCGCTCTAGCAATTATCAACAACAATCATAGAAAACATGCATAGGAAAACAATCATTCTCATTCATAATACAAACTGAAAATAAATGAAGAATAAATCTCACAGTTCTTGAAATCTGAAAGTTTCTGCGTCCTTGCAACCAAGAAAAGAGCTTAGCCTTGCATATCTATTGAACAACTACTCCTAAAGATAAAGGAAAGCATTATTTCTAGTATGTAGAGAGGAGAGTTTGTGTTTCTTCACTTCTAGTTGCTACCACCTTTCTTTGATTCTATTGCACTCCCTCCTCTTCTTTCTTGGCTCTCTTGATGTCTATATATAGGCTTCAATGGCAGCTCCTCTTGCTTCTTTATCAACAATGGTGGCTGCCAAACTTGCCAAACTTTGACATTAGTAGTCACCACAAACAACCCACCATTGTAGCCTCCTTCTTTGACAATGGCAGCATTCCAACTTGCAGCTGGTTTGTGGTTGGTGATTTGAGGTTGGTGGATTGAGGTTGGTGGCTACTTTTCTTGACCTTCTAGATTGATTTACTAGAGGGGCTAAATTGCTGAAATTATAACTTGGATGATAGTTTAGAAGCTTCGAAACATAATTTGGACTCATTTCTTCACGAAACCTGATTGCTGGCAGAATTCAGTTGTCATCTTTGAAAAATCATATCGCCCACATCTGACATCGTTTTTGGCTGAAAATTGGAGCGTTTCTAGACCTTTGAGTCAGGAATCCAACAAAATTGAGTTTGCATCAATTGGACTTCTATAGCTCCAGATATGGAATTTTGAATGGACAAAGGTCAACAGTGGCAGAATACGAGATTTGACTTTGAAGGATGTGATTTCCATGATCTTCCTCTTTGTATTTTTCTTGCATTACATTTCCAAAAAGGTATGGATGTTAGCTTTTTAGAGCCACTGGAATCACTTCATTTTGATCTCTAGAACTCACACTCTGCACAAAACATCGACTGAACGTCAAATCTGCCAATTATCTCCAATTTACTCCTTTTTGCATTTTTCATCCAAAAGTGCCTTCAAAACATAAAACAAAGAATATCAAGGCATTTTACATATAAAACATGGACAAAACATTAGGTAAAAGTGGGTGAAACTATCGAATAATATGGTTACATCATTATGGTATGGAACTTGTTTTGCATGTCAATAACCAACCTAATATAGCCATGGAAAGCCAAATTTAGTCTAAAGTTTTTACGAATTAATCAATATAAGCTCTAGAATGACTAAAGAAAAAAGAATGCTAGAAAACCAAAATGAATGCAGAACTAATTATAACAATTACCGTAACTAGATAAAAAAAATCAAGCAATTGTTTTCCTTAAAAACTAGACATAATTCCTTTAAAAATAAATTGTCCAAGAAAATGTAGTAAATTAACCCAAGCCCAAGATCAGGCTCAAGTCGAGTAAGTACATACATATGGCTTAAATCCAAAAGTCACTTGGCATATGGTCTATCTCTTCTAAAAACTTTTATGCTCTATAAATTCAATTTTAACTCTTTAAGTTTCTAATATATCAACTAAAAAAAATCATGTAGTGTTTAAATATAAGATTGAAAACTTTTTGATTTATAAAATATATGAATTAAACATTTTTTATTTAATTTTTTATTTATTCATAATTTATTTTAAAGATGTAAATATATTTTTGATCGAGAAACCAACACATCATTACACAAATATCAAGATTTGAGAAAAGATAGGAATTAGAGCTTTTAAAGATAGCAAATTACATGTAGTTTTTTAATGGAGATTCCAGCTTTGATTAGCTAGTATGATTTTAAAAATTAAGCACACGAAGTGTATTATTTTCAATGAGTAGAAAGAAAGTTGCATTCCTTTCCCGAATCAAAATCAATGGTGATGCATAAAGAGTATCAGCTTCCTTGGAATTAATTTTTTTAACATGCCAAACCAAACACATGTTTATGTTGATGAATGGTTAGTATGTATGTGTGGAAAGTTATTAGAACTCTTTAAGTTTTTTTATTCAAGATAAAGGATAGGTAGTATAATTATTACTCATTTATCCAATGTCATCTTCTAAATGATTTTTTTAAATTAATATACTAGATTATTATAAAAAATAGAATAAATAGTGACATTGGATATTATTTAAAATCAAATTTAAATTGAGGCTAGATAAAAATATTATTCAATTGAGGTTATACTATATTTTAAATATTATTATTAGTTAATTAATTAAGTTTATACTTATAACAATATATATATTTGTTTTGATTCATATGGATGAGGTACATTTAATAGTTTTCTTTGCATGCAAACATACATAACAATTGAGCAAAGTGATTAAAAAAAAATAGCATAGCTTAGTACTTTGAATTTGAATGTTAGAAATCAAACAAAGTTTGTTTACATATTTAATATATTTTTGGCATATGGTCATATGATTGGTTGGCCATGATCTTCACTCTCAACTCAATTTTTATATATACTTTGAAAAATTAGAAAACAAAAAATACAATTTTAAGCAATTTTAGTTAACTTGTAAAGGTCACCTCTATGAATGAGACCACTTAATAGATCACCCATAAAAATAAGATTATTAGAACAAGACCATTTAGATAGGTCACCTATTATAATAAGATTATTTTTTTATTTTTTTCACAACTTGGGCAGGTCACCCATAAAATTAAAAAGATCTAGAATAAGTCATTCATTATAAAAGACTTCGTGTCGTAAGCATTGTAAATACAGGGCAACTGTCATAACCTAATTTTAACTATGACCTGTAAATTGGATCTTTCTCCAACCTAAAAACTAAAAAAAAACAAAAAGAAATCTCTCCTCTAAGAACATTCTCGACTACCATTGACCCCGCTATATTCATTACCATAACCTTCACCACTATCAACCCCACATTTCCTCCACAAACTCCCATCACAACACCATTACCAAACCTTCTGAAATATATATATATAAGAAAAGAGTTGCTAAAGAAAAAAAGTGACACTTATTTGCACACCAAATCAGCTACTAACTAATATGCTCATCATTTGTTCCACACAAAGCCTATGAAAGAAGAGAAGAAAATTAAGTTTTTGTCTTTATTTTTATATGATTATAGTTGTAATATACTACTTCGACGGGTGAGGATATGAGGGAGAATCTTATATGAGTATGCTCACCTTGACTAGTAATATGTGTTTTGGGGTCACGTGTGGTTGCCAAGAACAAATCCGTGAGACTAGTTGGCCAAAGCAGATAATATCTTGCTAGCGGGATGGAGTGTTATAATAACTAACTCGTGAAAGACACGCACGTATAATTCTAAGTCAATGAACTAAAAAGCATGTGATATGCATGCATGTTATATGATCTTATTGTATTTTCTACCAATTCTTGTGGTCAATTTCAAATCTGAAATAAATATTTATGTCATTTGTATATTCAAATTTTGTGCATATTGATATTTTAGTGCCTTTTTTATATTATGAAAAATCCAATTTTTTTTATTTAGTATTAGCATTCTCATGAAAAAAATAAAAATAAAATAATTTATTTATCATTATATAATATTTCTCAAGCGTCGATAAAGCCCATTGAATAATAATGGCGACCTTAGAGTCCTTTTTCAAAACTCACTAAAATAAATGAGTCAAAACCTAATTTTATTTTTATCATCTTTATGTATCCGATGCCTATTTTAGAAATAGTTTAGATGACAAATCTCTTTTTAAAAGGGATTATGGTCAAGATTTTTTAGAATAACCAAATTAATGAGTATGTCAACCTTTTTTAAAATAAAAAAAAAGTTTAAATAATTAATTATAATTAAAAAGATAAATTTAAAAGAAAATACATAATAAAAATAAACTTTCCTAAGAAAAGATATTATAAAGATAATATTATTTTTTTAAAGATAATTAACTTCTTATTTAAATCTCTAAAACTAATATATATTTTAGAATATTTAGTTTTATTTAATTACTAATAATGAATCTCAATATTCCAAGATAAAATAACTTGTTCAATACCTGTCGCGACAACCACTCATATGCCATAGCTACAAACACAAGTGAGAGAGATATAGAACTAGCAGTAATTGATTACTTTGTCATGGTTTTGGCTTTGGCTTCGGCTTCGCAGCATGATCTCTTAACCAGGTCAAGATAGTCCCGAACACAAGATCGACATTTTCCTTAGGCTCACCAACCAACATATGCCACATACCAGGAAAGATCTTCAATGTTTTGTCCTTACTTGAAGCTGATTCATACGCAAAACAAGCCGACCTAAAGTCGCACGCAAAATCATCCTCCCCATGCACCATTAGAAATGGAACGCCGAGGTCATAGCAATGCATCCTTATGTACTCACAAACCCTCAAAAACTCTAGTGCAGTCGCTGCCGGAGGCTTCCCTGACTTCGGGCGATTCGGGTTGTTGGCTACCAACCTTCTCTTCCATTCTTCTTTGTATGATCTGCTAGAGACTGACTTTGAGGCCACAACTTTCCATGTGGGCGCAAATAGTGCTGCCAAAGGAAGTAGCTTCTCTAATGGCCACATTGGTTTAAATTTTGCTGAAATACCACACATAGCACCACTTAAAATGAAGCCATCCCATGTATAGCCTTGCTTCAAACATATAAGGATTGAAATTGCTCCTCCTAGTGATTCACCATATAGAAAGGCTGGCAAGTTGGGGCTGTTAGCCTTGACCGAGTCAAAAAACATAATGCAATCACTAACAACATATCGGATATTAGGGATGTGACCACGAAGTCCATCTGAATAGCCATGGCCTTGTAGGTCAAGTGCACAAACCAAGAATCCAGCTTTGGCTATGGCTATAGCAGTTAGTTCATTGAGCCAACTGCTTTCTGAGGAGTAGCCATGGACCATGGCTACAATCCCTTCTAGCTGAGAAGAGGGATCATCAGGACGCCAAGATTGAGTGAAGATTCTCATGTTCTTCTTGTTGAACATGAAGCGTTCTTGGTGAAGAATTTGGTGCTTCTTGTAGAATTCTTCTCTTGTGAGGTCTCCATAGGGACTTTTTTCATTTGCTTGGTGAATTGGGTGTGACAACATTTTCTTGTCTTGGAAGCTTATTAAAGATTGGCAGGAAAAATTATTGGTTGAAGATGGAAATGCAGAGGATGGAAATGCACTACATATAGCCATTTTTAAGAATTATTGATCGCACCCATTTATTGAAAAAAAGACAAAGAACTAGCTAGCAAGCTCGCTGCTGGCCAGCTAGATACGTGACAATACGTATGGGGATTCTTGGTGGGGCATTGGTATTTATTACACGAGAAATTTCTTTATTTTTATATTCAGCTGTCTAATTATCACACCTAACAATTGATATATGCGTTGCTTGGATCATGACATAGCCCGGCAAACACAATTACAATAAGTTATTATATAATACATTTCTTAAGAGTACTCAAATCCGATTAGAAATGGGTATTGTTCTGTATCTTGGTAGTTTTTCTTATTTTAATTTAAAAAATATTGGTTTTAAAAAATATAAATTATAGTTTTTTTTAATGGTTAAGGAAGAGTTTTTAGTAAATCTTACGTAAAACCATATAAGTTTTTTTATTAACTAAATGGGATTAAATCTGTGATCAGACGAAACATAATCTCAAGCACAACTTGTGATTCGAATTTTGAAATATGATATTATTCAGGGTTTTAATTTTTTTTTTTCTACTTCTTTCCATGCGAGGACCCTATCATAGGTTCATAGAGATTCTGCTTGTCAGAGGGATTTGATGTCTTGCGAGCCAAGATATGACCTTACTTGCACCCAACGATAGTATTGGAAGTTAATAATATATAAGGGTGTATATTTAAAATTAATTTTACACTTTTATGTTGATTGAAATACTTTTTATATTATTTTTTTACTTACTATTGAAAGAAAAGGAAACCAAAGCTAAATATGGCCAAGCTCCATCATCCATGAACTCGAGGACCCCTCCATAGCCAGCCAGCCAGCTACTTGCCCTCTTAGCTACCGACCAACTAATTTATTAGCGAACTATTAATTAGCAAAAATATAATAGCATTTTTTTTTGGAAATATGTGATCTATGTCCGCCGAGCTCCTTAGAATTTGCCACGAAGCCTTAGTGATTTGACACTACTTTTCCTTTAGTTTGTCTTCACATTGACAAAACCATATTTTGTTTGTTTGGATTATTTTTAAATAAAATGAAAAGTTAGCAGTGTAAAATCAATGGATGAATTCAAGTTAATTATTTTTATTATTGAATTGGTATTATTTTAAATAAAATTTTTAGAGTTAATTCATTTAAGTTTAGATAAAGATTAGCTAATCAACGAGGTTATTAAAACTCAATTTAATCCATTAAATTTTATTAAATCAATGTATTTTTTATTTAATTTAAAACTTCATCTAAGTCATGTCATTATCACTATAATATAAACGATTAAAATCCCAAATAAGTTTAAAAATAGAAAATAAAAGAATGCAATTTTGCAATTAGTGTGCTTGCAATGATCTGAACATGGGATGAGGGATCAATTGATTCAGTGGTTATCAATCAATTTGCGAGTTATTGCTTCAATAATTAAATTAACGTGCACGGCTCTCGGCTAGATCCATAAGATCGAAGACATTGAAAGCTTGGATTCGCAAATTAGGTGTAGAAAATTAATGAGTAATAAGAAGTGGCTGTACTTGTTTTGATCAATTATTAAATCTTTTCTATGCAAGCACCAATCATCGTCGCTTTCTTTTTAGTGTGATTTTCAAAATGCGTGCTTTCATAAGCTTCAAGCTTTTCTTCTCGAGCTTGAGTCAATAGGCAACTAGGAAACATTAATTAATAGATATTTAATAGATATATTAATCGCTCAGTAATATAGCGACAAATGAGATATATTTTCTCATATTTTTTATTTTAAAATCATAGAAATTCAATTTAAGATCATTTCAAAATTATATTTATTTTTATTTTCTTAATCAAATACGAACCTAAGAACTACAATTTTAAAACTTAATTAAAATCACTGAAGGGCTTCTTGCATGCATAAATTCTATGTCGACAGTTAACTTATGCAACTCGACACCCTTATTCTGAAAATATTTTAGAGCACTCTATTACTTGAAAAAAGAGAGTCAATACATATAATGTAATAGATGAAAACCCAAAAAAAGGTTTAAAAATGGAAAATAGAAGGATGTAATCATGCTTTCATTGATCCTAACATGGGATGATGAATCTATTGATGAGATGTTATGATCAAACTCTTCTTTCAAATTATGAGAAGGAATTTCTCATATTGGGTTCTACCCCCAACTAATTCTAATAGCATACAATTCAACAGCCTGCAAACCTTAAACGCCCATCTTCATGTGCACAAGAACCTATGCCATGGAATGAACACGATCATGACTTTGGAAGGAGCCTAAAGCTTACGTGAATAATGGGTAGGACAGTACTAGCTTTATGTTTTTAATAGCATTTTTTTTATTTAAATTAATATATTTTAGGTTGTTTTTATGATTTTGATATGTTAGTATAAAAAATAATTTTAAAATATTTTTAAGTGAAAAATTCTTATGTAGTATAATACCAAACATACTAAAAAGCTTTAAAAACCTATATTTAATCCCAATAGGTTTAATTATGAGCTTGACTCATGTTTTCTTGAAAATTTTAAAGTTAATTTTTACCTTTTTTAAAATAGAAAGAACATGAGATTTTTTAGTTAATTTTTTATCCTAGCTATCTTCTTCTATTATAGTTCGAGAGTTTAACCTATTGCTGATTTAATTTGGAGGTTTTTTTATTGAAAAGAAAATCTTAACATTCACAAGATGCTTTTGCTTTCTCTTTATAAAAGCATAGGATTCTCCATTAAAATCTTTCATGGCCATTAAGCTTTTCTCAAAAACTTTAGTAAATTCTATGTCGAGAACTCATTGGGTTGAAGAGAGAACGGGGCCAAGGCCCCCATGCCCAGACTCGATTTCATGATTAAAAAAGGAGGAGCTCGTGGGACCTAACAAGAAGAACCAGCTATATTTGAGACTCATTTATGCCTTTATCTTCAGCCAATCCATGTAAATTAGAGCATAGATAAGCTTCCGTAGTACAAATCTTTTTCTTTAACCCAATTATCGAACCAGCTTTATTTGACCCTCGTGGATTCCACGAAAAATTACGCGCAAGTGTCACTCTCCGATTTGAAGGATTTAACACACTGTCTTTTACTTTCGCAATGGAAGTTTTTCATTGGATCGAGGAAAGGGCCTAGATTTTCCACGATTTTTGCTTTGATTAGGTCTATTAAATGACAAAATCTTGACGAAAAAGAAGAGAAAGAAACTGCACTAGTGGCCGCGTCATCAACGTGCTGGCACCATTGTTGACCCTCTCTCTGTGGAGGTCAAGTAGATGGAAAACATAAAGAACCAGCTAAATTGTTCTCATTTCTCTACAAATATTCAATATATGACGAAGTTATAAACACTTTGGATATTTTTGAAAGCTCTTTGTATTCCAACACATTTACATAAAAAATAAAGCTTGAGAAAATCTCTGCAAATAAAGTAGATAAGATATGATTATATTATTGTTGGGAAAATTGAGAATAAATAATTGGATTTCAATCTACCTGGATTAATTCACAATTCACGAGTTCCAATTATTTTTTTATTTTGTGCAATCAAAATCAGGATCAAACAATCAACAAATATAAAGCAATAATCACACAAATCAACACCAAGATTTTTACATGAAAAACCTGATGTGGGAAAAACCACGGGATCATAGTCCACTTAAAAACTTCCACTATCAACAAATAATGGGTTCACAACTGTTCTTCCTTAGATTCAACTAAGGGCTACAACATAAATAACATCAAGAACAACTTATTCTTGGAATACAATAAAATTAAAGAAGTATTTAAGAAAAACTCACAATACTGACAGCCTCGTTTTCTATCAAAACAACCAGCTTCTACACTACCAACCTTCGATCCACGTTCACAATGAAGAGTAACGTGTCTAGAAGCAGCTGTCAAAATCTTAGCTCGATCCAACGGTGAACGAGTTGGAAATCGAAGAATAAAGACAGAGAGTACAGCTACCTCTTCTTCCTTTCCTTTTCTCTTCTTTCTTTTATTTCCTCTCTTTCAAGTTTATTATAAATAGTCAGCATTACGTTTTTAATTTCAAGAGACAGCTATGTTGCTGTCTCTTGACAATTAATATAGTGGTCCCACCATTACATAGTGCAGGACTACTCACAATAAATCTCCCCCTCACACACATGTAAGGAATTCACCATATTGACGATTAACATATAAGATTCAATTTAAGAGGCTTTACCAAGCCTGCTTTCCTTCTATAAAATTCAAACTTCTCTCTCAGTAGAGGTTTGGTCATGATGTCTGACACGTTGTTATCAGTATGGATCTTCTTAACAACAAATGACTTCATCTCCATAGCATCTCGAATCCATTGATATCTAACCTCAATGTGGTTTGATCAAGAGTGAAAAGTAAGATGTTTACTCAGATGGATTGCACTTTGACTATTATAATGCAACACAAAGTTCTCTTGAACTAGGCGAAGTTCATGCAAAAACTTCTTCATCCATAACAACTCTTTGCCCCCTTTAGTAAGAGCAATATATTCAGCTTCTATAGTAGATAATGCAACATATTTTTGCAACTTTGATTGCCATGAAACTACTCCCCCTGCAAACTTCATCAAATATCCTGAAGTGGACTTTCTAGAATTAACATCACCAGCCATATTTGCATCTGTATATCCATCCAATATAGGTTTATTATTACCAAAGCATAAGCTGAAACTAGAAGTACATTTGAGATACATGAGTATCTATTTCACTGCTGACCAATGTTCTTTACCAGGATTGGAGAGGAATCGACTAACCACACCAACTGCATGAGCTATATCCGGCCTTGTGCAAACCATGACATATATCAAGCTACCAACCGCGGATGTATAAGGAACCATTTTCATCTCATCTCTTTCTTCAAAATTTTAAGGACACTGCTCAAAACTTAGTTTAAAGTGGCCTGTAAGTGGAGAACACACAGGTTTAAAGTTGCTCATGTTGAATCTCTCAAGTACCTTTTGAACATATCTATTTGGAGATAGCCAAAGTTTCTCCTTCTTCCTGTTACATGTGATCTTTATGCCAAGAATTTATTTTACCGATCCTAAGTCTTTCATCGTAAAAGACTTGCTCAACTCTTCCTTTAAAATCTAAATCCTTTTAGCATCATGGCCAACAATCAACATGTCATCCACATATAACAAGAAAATAATAAAGTTTCCATCTGGAAACCTTTTCATAAATACAAAATAATCAGAAGTGATCTTGTCATAACCATGATCCACCATGAAAGAATCAAACTTCTTATACCATTGTCTTGAAGCTTGCTTTTACCTATATATGCTCTTTTTCAACTTGCAAACTAACTGATCTTTACCTTTTGCTTCAAACCCTTCAGACTGCTCCATATAAATCTCCTCATCTAAATCACCATGGAGAAAGGTAGTTTTCACATCAAGTTGTTCAACTTCAAGATTCAAACTAGCAGCTAAGTCAAGCACAACTCAGATTGAAAACATCTTGACCAGTGGTGAAAAAATTTCTTCAAAATCAATACCTTTTTTCTTATCAAAACCTTTCATAACCAATCATGCCTTACACCTTAGCTATGAGCAATGTTCATCAATTTTCAACATGAACACCCATTGTTCTTGAGTGCTCTCTTACCTTTAGGAAGCTTCACTAACTCAAAAGTATGGTTTTCATGCAATAATTTCATCTATTCTTGTATTGCTTTCAACCACTCACTTTTCTTCTTATATGACATAGCTTCATTAAAGCATTCTAACTCTCACCCATCAGTAACCAGCACATACTCATGAGGAGAATATTTGGTGGAAGGTTGGCGAGATCTAGTTAACCTTCTCAATTGTGGCTTATCTGGAGCTTCTTGTATAACCTGTTCAGGAATAACATCAATATTATCATTAGTTGATTCAGGATCACCAACTAATGGCTTAACAAGAAAGTCATCATTATCATCATTTTGAAAATCTCCCTCATAATTAGCAGGTATCAAAGGTAACTGTGGAGCAGGTCTTAGATTTGAATTAAAAGGAATAAAAACAGCAAACTCTATTTTCTCTATTTTCTTCTCCTTTGGATCCTACAACCTATAGCCAAACTCATCATCTTCAGAGCCCAAGAAAATACATTACTTTATCTTGCTGTTAAGCTTAGACCTTTCATCTCGAGGAATATGTACGAATGTTTTGCATCCAAACACTCTCAAGTTTGTATAAAAGACATCCTTTCCTTTCCAAACTCTATCTAGAACATCAAAATCAAGAGGCACTAATGGAGAAAGGTTAATTATGGAAACTGCAGTCTTTATTGCCTCCCCCTAAAAGGACTTAGGCAACTTTGCATGAGAGAGCATGCATCTAATTCTTTCAACAATGGTTTTGTTCATTCTCTCAGCCACTCCATTCTACTGTGGAGTCTTAGGAACTGTCTTCTCCAACTTGATACCATGTTCTCTATAGTACTTCTCAAAAGGACCCTTGTATTCACCACCATTGTTAGCTCGAATACATTTCAGCTTTCTACCAGTTTCTCTTTCAACTCTAGCATGAAAATCCTTAAAGATATTAAGCACATGATCTTTGGATTTCAAACAAGTGGCTCAAATTTTCCTGAAGTGATCATCAATGAAACTAACAAAGTACAATGCACCCCTAAGAGACTTATCAATCATAGAGCAAACATTAGTATAAACTAAATCAAGAACATGTGATCTTCCATGTGAAGATGATCTTTGAAACGCAACTATATGTTTTTTACCAACTAAACAATGAGTATATGTGTTCAAGTGCATATCTTTTAATGGAAGGTAGTTCTTCTTGGCAAGGATGCCAAGACCTTTCTCACTTAAATGTCTAAGTTGTTTATACCATAAATCAATAGAGCAATCTTCAATTGCATTTACCTGCTCTTTGATTACCTTGGCTTGTGACATATAGAGACCCATCTTCTTCCCTTTAGCAACAATTAAAGAATTTTTAGAGAGCTTTCATTTACCATCTTTAAAGTAATTGTGATAGCCTTCTTCATCAAGAGTACTTGTAGAGATTAAATGTAAGCGCATATTAGGCATATACTTAACATCTTTAAGTAGCAACTTGCACCTAGTATTGGTTTCTAACCAAATATCTTCAATGCCCACAACATTAGCCATTCCTTGATTTCTCATCCTAACTTGACTAAAGTCCCCAGCAGTGTAGGATTTGTAAAAATCACGTCGGGGTGTAACATGGTAAGAAGCTGTTGAATCTGCAACCTAGGTGGTATCTTGACTTGTAAGATTCACACAACTATCATCACAAACAATGACAACATCACCATCAAATAAAATTGCAATTATACCATTCTCTTCATTCTTATCTTCGTCTTTACCCTTTTTATCTCTTTTATACTTTCTATAGTCTTTTTGAATATGGACGCTTATCACAATAATAACATTTAATTGCCTTTCTTGACTGAGATCTTCCTTTTGGCTTCCACTTGCCTTTTCTATTGTTAGATTTTCTATTTTGCTTGCTGTGAGAGAACCTACTTTGACTTCTCCCTTAACTTTCTGTAACAAGTACATGAGACTCGAAAGTGCTTGTCTCTTTCCTTCTGTTCTCTTCATTGAGGATACTATCTTTTACTATTTTCAAAGTGATATTTTTATTTGGAGTAGAATTGTTAAATGACACCACCAAAGTCTCCCAATTATCCGGCAATGAACTCAATAGGATTAGTGCTCACATCTCATTGGCTAACTCAAGATTCATCAATGATAGCTGATTCAAGAACCCTTGGAATTCATTTATATGCACTAAAGCATCTTCACTATCTATATACTTCAAATTCATAAGGTCTCTAATTACAAAAACCTTATTTTGTGCACTCTTTATGGCAAAGGTTTCTTCTAACATCTTCCAAACTGTATAGCAGTCATGTTCTTGAGAAATATGATTAATGGACTTAGAAGATACCCATTTTCTAACATAAACAATCGCCTTTCTATTAAGTCTATTCCATTTTGCCTCATCCATCTCATTAGGCTTTTTTTCTTTACACTCAAGCAGCAAAACCAAATCATTGCAATATAAGTGATCCTCCATCATTGTTTTCCATAGAAAATAATTAGAGGAAGTGAGCTTTATCATGCCCGAATCTTTCTTTTCCATTTTAACTGCATAAAAAATTCAATCTACACAATCAGTGCTCTGATTCCATTTTGTTGAGAAAACTAGGAACAAATAACCGGACACCAATTTACCCGGATCAATTCATAATTCACAAGTTTTAATTTTTTTTCCCTCTTTGTGCAATCAAAAGCAGGATCAAACAATCAACAAATATAAAGCAATCATCACACAAATCAACACAAAGATTTTTACAAGGAAAACCCAATGCGAGAAAAACCACGAGATTGTAATCCACTTAAAAACTTTCACTATCAACAAATAATAGGTTCACAACTGTTCTTCTTTAGATTCAACTAAGGGCTACAACATTAATAACATCAAGAACAACTTATTTTTGGAATACAACAAGATTAAAGAAGTATTTGAAAAAAACACTCACAATACTGATAGCTTTGTTTTCTATCAAAACAGCTAGCTTCCACACCACCAATCTTCAATCCAACCATTCAAAATGAAGAGTAATGTGTCTAAAAGCTGCCGTTAGAATCTTAGCCCGATCCAACGATGAACAAGCTAGGAATCAAGGAATAAAGACAGAAAGTACAGCTACCTCTTCTTCCTTCCTTTTTCTCTTGTCTCTTCTACTTTCTCTTTTTCAAATTTGTTGTGAATAGTGAGCATTATATTTTTAATTTCAAGAGACAGCTATGTTATTGTCTCTTGACAATTAATATGGTGGTTTCACCATCATATAATACGGGATCACACACAACAATCATCTCATGATGAGACAGTAACAAGACTCAGAAATATTTTCTTGTTGGATCTTTCAACCAAATCCTTAAAGCATAATGAAGAAAAGCTGTGATGAGGGACGTAAGTGTTTCCTTCAAGATTAAGTGATCGGCAACTCTTTTTTCCTGTTGCCCCCAGCAAAATAAGGTTATCTTCCCTTCTTCAATCCTTTCTTTTTTGCTACCTTTTGGTCCCGAGTTACAGTAAAGAGATTAGAAATTGTCTCCAAAAAGGAGAGGAAAGAGAGGTTTGTATCAAAATAAAGCTTGAAAAAATCTCTGCAGAAAAGCTAATAAGATATAAATATATAATCTTGTTTTTTCCTGAAATCTCTTTACGCATTACCTTTCTCTTTTTCAAGTCCTTCATTGCAAACCCTAACATATTTCTTTCATTTGCAAATCCTTCAATGATTTTCGTTATCTTTGTTCGTTCATCTAAATTCTTCTCATTCTATTTCGTTATCTTTGTTCGTTCATCTAAATCCTTCTCATTCTATATATATTTCCAAACTTTATTTTTCTAAAATATAACTATATTTTCTCTCTTCAAAAAACTATTTATTTAAATATTTGAAAATTCTTAAATCTAAAAAATTAATATTTTACAAATATCAATTATTTTAACCTATTAAGCACCTGATACAAAGTTATCAATTACTTTATTTATAAAAAATAGATTAAATTACTAGAATTAAATAATTAACTCATTATTTATGGCATAAATCTTACTATTAAATTACTTAAATTTAGATTTTTATTGGAGATCTATAATTTTCCAATATCATTAAATTTAATTAAAAAAAGGTTTGTATTAACAAATATCAAACTTTATAGTAAAACAATTTAAATACCCTGGCATTATTCATTACAATAAATAAATAGCAACAAATTCAGATTTCACACCAACATCTCTTGTAAAGCCTATACATGGAGTCATTTTCAACCTTTACATAATAAATTCAGAGTCATTAGTAAGTATACATCGCCTAACACGTAACTTTTCTTGATTTTAGTAATTAACCAAGACATTGGCGGTTTAATGACATTTTTATTCCTTAATCAACTATAATTTTACCACATCTAACCTAATGATTCAAGAAAAATACAACTGGATCCTTAGGTTTTTTTTGTTTTGTTTTTTTAGAGGCAAAAAATTGATCCATCCATCAGATTGGGAGAAAATAGTTAAATTAAAGTTGTTTATTTAATATCTATCCAAATTCTAGAAGACACAATATTGAACACATGTGCATTAGCATTGGCCGCAAAACTATTAAAATTCTTTTATATAATTTTAATTTTATCTTTTAATATTTAATATAATTATTTAAAATTAAATTTTATAATTTTTTTAAATTAAATATTTCACATCTAATTATTACCAATTTAAAAAATTAACAATTTTTTTAGAAAAAAGCTTTATAATTTATTTTTTATTAAGTTATTTAAATTTTATAATTTAGAAAGAGAGTTTGAGGAAATATTTTAGATTTACTCGACTCTAATTATTATTATTATAAATTTATCATTCTACCTCAATTTTTCAAAAACTGATTTTTTATAAGTTTTCCTTCTTCCATTTCAACACAAAACTATTAAAAACAGAAAAATACAGCTAATTATTAATAATTCCAATGTCCAGACATAAAATTATAGTAGCATTCTTGACCCCACTGCCTCAATGCCCTCTTTATGTGGTGGTCAAGTAAATAGAAAACATAAAGTTGTATTTCTTTTTCTACAAAATTCAGACAAATATTCAAAGTTATTAAATTTACTTGATTCATTATTTAATTTAATACTCTGCTAATGAGTTAAGTAATTTAACTCAAATTGACATATATTAATTAAATATAATATTATTTTTTAAATTTTTAAAAATTATGATAAGTTTTTAAAATAATATTTTTTTTATATAAAAAAAACTGAATGATAAGTTTTTAAAATAATATTTTTTTATAAAAAAACAAACTAAAATGATTAGGTATGATATAAGTAACTTCTAACTAATTTAATTTAAAAATTTAACCTAAGTAGAATTTTAAATAAGCAAGTCACTAAATTAACTAACGGGAGATGGACATGCTAAGACTTTTAATATTTGAAAGCTATCTAAAGAGTTATGGCCAAAATATTTCTGGTTGGACCTTAAACCAAATCCTTAAAGCATGATGAAGAAAAGTTGTGAAGAGGGAAGTGTTCCCTTCTAGATAGATGAAGCTCCTGTTATTTTTGTATTTAAAAGTATTTTAAAAAAATATTTTTTATTTTTTTTTATTTTAAATTAAGATTTTTTATTTTGTTTCTTCATCTTAATATATTAATATCAAATATAATTTTTTAAAAATAAAAAAAATATAATTTTAATACTTTTTTAAATAAAAACACTTTAAAAAAATTACAATTATACTATCAAATACCCCTAAGTAATTTGTAACTTTTTTTCCTGTTATTCTCCAATAAAATAAAATTATCTTTTCTCGTTTAAGAAAATATTTATTTTTGTATTTTAAAAATATTTTTTTATTTTTTGTTTTAAATTATTTTTTTATATTTTTATATACTAATATCAAAAATAAAAATAATTATTTTTATATATTTTTATATAAATAATATTTTAAAAAACAATCACCGCTACATCCCCATTTTCCTCAAATCATTTGAATGTTCTCTTCCATCCCACCGGTTCTAAAAACAATTAAATAAAAATATTAGTATATGCTTTTAACCAAAAGTACCGCAACGGAGTTTTAATTAAAATAATAACTTTCTCCATTAATTTTTAAAAATAATTACACATATTAAGGGTCTCTTCACTCTTTCAAATGAAATGATTGCCAATCAAATAAGTTAAATAACATAATTTATGTCCTTCCAAAAGAAACTTAGATCAAAGCAAGCTCATGCCAAGTAACATCAAGGCATCTATAAGAAATATCACATAAAGTGGAGAGTTACCCTTTGCTCATTTACATAATAATTTCCTTAAAATAAAGTATATTTTTATCCATCAAGATTCAATCCTTTTCTACTCAAGCTCTGGATAACTATTCTTTTAATATTTCTTTTCTCTTTTAAATCTTGAGAAAACCTAAATATCTTTACGAATCAAGTCTATAAAAATAATTATGTTTGGTTATTGTTTTATAATAAAATCAACAAATATAAAAATAATAAATACAGAGGAATAAAGACTGTTTTAGAGTCTATTTTTATCATTTTAAAACTTGAGATACAGGAAAATATGCCATTTATGTCTTTATCACTCCCATCTTTTTTTATTTTAAAACAATATCCAACATAATTTGATATATAATTAAATCACTGAAAACTATTTATACATGTAACAAAAGAATAGGCAAGAACCGAAAGTTGAAATTGCTTTGCCTTTTCCACTCCCGCTCTCACCAAATCGATCCCTTCTTCCATCACTCTCGCTCTACTTATTTTCTTCAATAAACACACTGACAACAAACTTAAGAGTTAAGAGAGACAGAAGGAGTGAAAGACACGGCCTTTCTGCGGTAACAGCCTCTCTTTTTTCGACAAGGATTTCAATACCCATCTTGGGCTTCTATTTTTCCAGAAACAGGCGTGTTTTTTTTCACATTTTTTCTTGTGATTTGTAGTGTTAATTAAGCTCAAGTGAAGTTCGTTTTCAGCATGGTTTATTTGCTGGTCTTGCATGGTAGTTGAGAAAATGGAAGGAAATAGAATGAAAACTTTGAGCCTTTAGGTTCTTCAAGTACTAGATTTTTTTTCACTTCAATTGTTAATTTAAGCTTAACCAAGGTGGTTTTAGCTTGGAACTTAGTCCGGTTTGTTTTGAGCTTAATTTTAATGAACTGGTTTTTGAAGCTTTTTGGTTCTTTTATCTGTGTACTTGTAGTCGTAAAAAGCTCAGTTTCTGCTGGGTTGTGTTTTGTTTTGTTTTCTGGGTTATGGTTAAATGAAGCACTTTTAGCTTCAAAACTCTTTCTTTTTATATTTTGGTATTGGCATGTTAACTGTATGAATTTGGGATTTTCTGGGTTGTGTATTCTCACACTTTTCTTTTGTTGAACTGCAAAATTTTGCAGGGTTTTTGTGTTTGCAATGGATTCTTTAATGAGTTCGAGTTGTTTATTGACATTAATGGGTAGTTGAGTTTGAGATTTGATGGTGTTTGGTTGAGAGTGAATGGGGAGTGAAGAGGTTTTGGGGAGTTCAGCGGTTATCATGGATCCTACTATCAGCCCATGCAATGGTAGTATGGTTCAGCTTATGGATGATGGCGAGGAGAATGAGAATCTGGGTGTTGATCTTCTTAATGATTTGGATTTGTATTTGGAGGATATTAAGGATAGGTTGACCATTTCAAGACTGGTGAGTGATTCAGTCATTAAGGGTATAGTGTCTGCAGTTGAGCAAGAGGCAGCCCTGAAGATTGCTGAGAAAGAATTGGAGTTGACTAGACTGAAGAAAGGATTACATCTTTACATTGTGGGTTCAGATGATGGATCTGTGTGTTCGGGGATGTGCCAAGAGCAAAAAAATGGAAAAAATGAACTTTATTCAGATACTTTTGTGGAGCATGATAGATTACAAGAATCTTTGAGAAACCTTAATATTGATGTTAAAGGGCAGCTTACAAATCTCAAGAAAGAAATTCATAAGGTTAAAGGGTCCTATTCTATGAGGAGGAGGAATTCATCTTCTGAAATTGTGGGGTTGGGTGGTATTCTTCTGGAAAAGATGCCTGATGAATGGAGTGATGTGGACAAAATGTTTGATGGTCTAGGAACTACTCTGGACTCTTTCTGCAAACATGCAGAAGATATGGTTCATTTTCCCAAGTCATTATTCTATGAGTGGCAGCAGGAGGGGGAGTTTCAAGCAGAAATTGAAGGGCTGGTGATCAAAAATTCTATCAGGGGTCTTCAAGAAGAGCTTGACCAACAGAGATTCTGTGATCAAAATACTCAGTTCTACAGTAACGGAAATGCAATTTGGCTTGAAAAGGTGAAAGAGCTTTCAAGTTTACGTCAGGAATTGGATGCTATTGCCAAGTCACTTTCTGTACCTGAAAGTGGGCATCTGATTTCTCATGGTTCCTTGGAGCACTGGAAGTCTTCAGGTCATCATTTTTCAAATGGAAATCATGATGAGTCAATAATTACCATGCCAGAAAATTTGGAAGCTGTCGAGCTAATAAAGGACATGAGCAAGGAAGAATTGTTTCATTATCTCAAGACCGAGATGATTAAAATGAAGAGAGACCACGAGTCAAAAGTGCAAAACATAACTGAAGAGATATTCGCCTTGAAAGGGGCATACTTGAAAGGAAGGGGATCTACTTTGCCAGGGAGGAAGGATAAGGATTTTGACACACTGAGGAAAAAGATCCTTGAAGTCATTCTGAAATTGGACAACATTCTCATTGAAAATGAGAAAGTGCCTGCAATGAGCGACAGTGCAGAGAGTCTTGACACTATGAAGGATGGACTAGAATCACTCCGTATAGAAAACCATAAACTACAGGACTTGCTTGCACAAAAGCAAAAAGAAATAAAGCTCCTTTCCTCACAAGTTTCTCATGCTGCTGAGAAAACTTTGCAACATTCTCGGACTGAGGTAAACTTGTTCAGAATGATCACAAATCTTAAAAGCTCAATTGAAGATGCACATGTTGAAGCTACAATCAGTGAACATCTGTATAAATTACTTCTCAAGGAATTCATGGGCCAGATCAAATGCTTCAGTAAAGAATCAGACCTGGAGTACAATATTATGGAGGGAAGTTCTGAAATCATTTTCAGAGAAGCAGCTCAAAATGTGAAACCTGCTAGCAAGTTGGACATTGAAGATTCAGATATGGAGTCCATTATTATGCAAGGGGTGTTGGAAATTGGTCTTCAAGAGGCCTTCAAGGAAGCTGAGGTTCAACTTAGTAGCTTCAACCTGAAATATATTGATGAGAATGAAGCTCAATTGTCACTTGAGAGGGAAGCCATGGAAAAATTGGAGCAAGAGATACACTTACTAAAAGCAACAATTAAAGAAAAGGACAAACTAGTGCGGGAATCAGTAGATGAATTGGAAAAAGAGAAGGAGAATTTTGAGTTGGTTTCTCAAGAGCTTCACTGTTTAAAGGTTCAGACATATCAACAGGGTCTTTTAACAGAAAACTTGAGGGAAACTGCTGAAGAGAGAAGCAGGCTACTTGCTGCTTCTCAAGAGAAGCTATCATTGGTTGAAGCAAGAGAGAGGAACCACAGGGAGAAGCTAGCTTCAACTATTTTTCTTGTCAGTGGATTGACAAGAGCAGTCACTGATTTTGAAAGCAGATCCACAAAAGAAATCGAAAGGAAAAGCTTGAGGTACTTACACCTTGCCTTCTTTTTTATATAAAAGTTATGCGATTTCCCATGGTTGGTCCTGTTTTTTAAAATGGTAACCTTAAATGCTTAATTAAGCCTACACTGCACCCATGAATACTCATCTTTGTAATATAAATGATTCTGGTGCTTAGGTTATGCGAGTGAGAAATGGTATGCCCCCATTCTATTATATTACCTGATTTTTCATATCATTAATCTATAAAGCTTGAAAGAGTTGAGGATTATGATGCTGTCAAGGATGATGTTTTTACTGAAAATTGTTGTGGAGCAGAGTAAGTTTATTGATAAGAAACTAGCTATAATAATATGTGGCATTTGTTGTAGGTTGGAAAACCTGAATTCACAATTTGGTTCTCTTATTCAGAAGGTTAGTATACTTAAAAGAAGGGGGTTTCTGTACAAGAAGAACTTGGAAAGTAGATGTTCTGACCTTCGAAAGGCTGAGGCTGAGGTATGCCCTTGAATCCACACTTTTTGAAGACTTTTCATATATTTTAGTGGCCTGCCATCTTCTCATAATAACTAGCACTGTATAGAAGAAGTATTAGGAAGTAAACTGATGGTTGGTTTGTATCTTTTTGCATAGACTATACGTACTGTATGGAGATGAATTCCAAGAACTTAAATGGTGGCATATATCACATAAGTAGAACTAATATGTTAATTCATTATTTGAGGAAGTTGCTACTGCATCTCATTGTATATTTCAGATTTTCTAATCAATAGCACGTCTCACAATAATATGTACTGTCACTATGGCGTTTTTCTTTATTTTTTTTCCTGGAATGGTCTTCTTGGCTGATAGATGTCTGGATACAGTTTTCGTGCTTTATTCTAAAACTATAAAATTTGTAGGATAGGTGTTAATGCACTGCCTTAATGGATAGGGATGGCTTGATTCACATCCTCAGTGGCACTATAGAACCATTAGGGACTTTGAGAAGTAAAAAAAAGAATTGGAACCCTAGAAATCGTTTTCCTTACGGAAGTATTTTGGAATTTGGCGGGGGGTTATTCGATGCTACTTGACCAAGATTATCTACCATTGAGGTTGTTGGAGCTTTTTATTTCAAAAGGAGAAATTTTCAGTGAACTAATTATATTTTTGTAAATTTGGGTAGTCTTCATAGTGACCCCAGGTTCATTTAATCCTACTTCAAGAAAATATATACACATTAACTTGAAAGAATGTGTATTTTCATTTTTCTTAATTAGTTTATTAGATTGTTTCTTGAATTTCAGGTTGATCTTTTAGGTGATAAGGTGGAAAATCTTCAAAGTCTTCTTGAAAAGATATACATAGCGCTGGATCATTATTCTCTGATATTGAAACATTATCCTGGAGTAAGATGCTCTTCCCTTCTTCACCGACACTTCTTTGATGTATTTGGAATTAATTTGTGTTTGCTTGCTTTCATTTTACCTCTTGGGTGTGTGATTGAATTTGATTCTTTCTTGAAGTTGTGAAGTGGAATAATGCTGGCACAGAGTTCATCAATTCATGTTGTTTTTTGACACTGCATACAAGGAAATGCTACGAATTTCCTGATCTTGAATGAATCTCATTCAGGCTTCAACCAATCAAAATTTTCAATTTTAATTATATATAAAAAGAAACTAATAAAACAAGAAGGTAAATAGATCCTAACACAAAATAAATTGACTATTGAACATTTGCACATCAATTGTGGCCAAAATTTGAAATTATGTGTTTTTCATGGTTAAGCATTACTGATATTGTAATGAACTCCATCAATACCCTTGAGAAATTTCTATTTTGATTCATCTATTCTAACCCTTTACTCCATTGCAGATTACTGAGATTCTAAAGCTAATTAGAAGAGAATTGAATGGAGAATCTATGACCGCTTGCACGCTTGACCCTGCAAACTCCTTGCAAAGCAATGCCTTTGGTTCCAATGCAAAGAAATTTGAAGATAAAAGAGTGTGATGCCAAACAGTTGCAGCAAGAGGGGCCAGACACTCGAGGGAACTTGTTTTTTTGCGAGACAGTATGTCCCACGTCCCTGGTTCTGAACCGCCTGTCTCAGTTGAACCACAAGATGGTTCTGTGATACAGTTTTTTGTTCTCACTCCCCTGCCCACATAGATTATAGTATTTTTGTAATCAAAGAACAAGACTCCTTTTGTCTCAATAAGTCCTCTTATAGCTCTTTTATATTTGGCTGTTTTTTTATGTATTGAATTTATTCCATGTTTCATACCATAGGCTTCCATGTTAATGTATAGTTATTTCTACAGTCAGTGAATAATTTGCTAGGCGTTTTTTAACAATTCCTGAGATACGTTAGCTTTTATCCCAAGAAGAAAAGAATTCTCTTGCAAGCAAATAAAAAGTGATTCCTATTCAAAACTATTAAAATTGATGAGCAATTTCCATGCAACGTAATCGACATGTTGGTGGGATAAGATGAATAGCTATGCAACACAAACGTCAATTGTGTGCAACACCGGCCATCGGGCCAGTCTCCCCGTAAAAGTGATCCCCTCGTGTTAAAATTCATAAGAAAACGTTGGTTATCTTAAGCAACTTTTTGAATAAGCACACAGGGTACCTTCACCACACAAACAAAGTCTTTGAACAACAGCCTCGTACAGAATCCAGATTGGTAATGTATTGATAATTACTTATAGAAAACTAAGTATACTGATACAATATTTAATGTAATTCGACAAATCATCTACATTCACAAAAAAAGTTAATATTATTAGAGATAGATAGAGAAAAGGTTACAACATATATATAAAAAAGGATCATTTCATTTAAACTCTACTCTCATTGTTCTCTCATACACTACTACCCTTGGCAGCCCCTTTTTCTCTTGTTTTCTCCTCTCTTTACTCTCACTCACTCTTTCATTTTACTCTTAAATAATGCCTCTATTTATAGACAATTCAATATCAGATAAGAGGCTATAAATCATAACACAAATGGTGGCAGCACATGGGTTGCACTATTTTTATCAATGGTTGGTGCAATTTAACTTGATAATACACACCTATCATTATAGGCTTTTGACAATAACAACCCTACTTCTTAAGGTAGGTTGCATAAGTTGTTGTCTATTAATGGCAATATCCCAACAATCACTACCTTTGACATTTATATGGGCAATTGTCCTTTTGCTTTTTTAGCATAAGCTTGCATCCTGCAGTTCTTCCAAGCTTACCATTCCGAGAGCATCTATGGCCAAGTTTACAGATACTCGCTAAACCTTTCAGTCACCAGAGTTACCCAAGCACATTTTCTTACACCAAAGGATCACTTCAACTAGATGATCTCCTGCATCATATTTAAAAAGTGTTAACGCTTGTCTCTAGGATCTAACATTCTCCTTCGAGCGTATTAACTATACTCGGTTTAGAATGATTTATCAAGCCTCACATCAAGATTTACAACACCCCCTCAAATGGAAATTTCTCTTTCCAAATGCAACAATCATTATCTGAGTATTTTAATATGATCACGAGCTCACCACTCTTCCAAAAGTCTACTCATCCAAGAATTATGTCTGCCCTCTGTTCCACCCTAGGAACCATGCTTCAATTCTCCGTAAGTCTTTCGCTCATAATTCAAAAAGTTTAGATAGCTCTCCACCTTTAACCATGGGGGCAGCCCATCAAAGGTTGATTCATATTTGTCTTCATGCTATGAGTATTACAATACCATTACTGAGCTCATCACCTTAACAAGAGTCAATTTGTTCCCGAAACCTACGCATGCTCTTTGCTTATTCCTAGCAGTCACGTCTTAATGCTCCACAAGTTGAACTAGGGCTTCTATCATGACCCTCACACTTTCTCCTGAGATGTCTCTACTCGTCGTGATGCTGCGGTCTAATTTTGGGCTCATCTCATAGCCTACACACTTTCTTTCCAAGGTGTTTTCGCCTTTCATAGGCGGTCGCATCCTCCTTCAACTAGGACACTTCAAAGTGGCTTCAAAATTTTCTACCACCATGTGGATTATAGAAGAGATCACTGTCATTGATCATATAAAAAGAAAAAGTTGTGGTACGCTCATCGTAATCTTCCATCTCGATTTTTATGTTTGGTTGGAGCTTTTATACCTTTTTGCTTGATAGCTTCACCTACACCAACTCTCCTTTAGTGTCTTCACCTTTTATAGGTAGTTGCCTTCTATCATAGGAGTTTGCACCCCCTCAATTAGGTGCTTTTACAACAGCTTATCTTTCCATCATTGCATGCATTGGAAAGGTCTTCGTATATTACCTTTATTAAGAACACAAAAGACTTTCTATTGTATAACTTTTCACACAGTCTTTGCTTTGAGCTTCATCTGAGAGCTCTTCTTCTCCTTACACCTGTTGTCTCATTACAATACCTTATTGGATCCTACGAGTACTCCTGCACAATCTCCATGCGCTCTCGTGCAATTTCTGCTCTCTAAATTTCACCATATTCCTTGTTTATGTTTGACAGCAGCTCATCCTATCACAACACCTATCCAAGTCAAAATAAGGTGTCAATCTTTATCTCTTTTCTATATTTCTTTTTCATTATCAGGGTCTTCATCCATTCTCCCCTTGAGAAATCACAGTAACCTAATCTAACTTCATTAAAGAAATCACCATTCCATCAGATTATTCATCTAACTTCACAATAACTAAACTGTCATATATACGAAAATAGTATCATATGGATAATCCTTCAACTAAGCAAGTTCCTAAGAAAGATTGGAGGGGTCACAACGGTCCCGCTTAAAACTCAATCTCCTAGCCAAAACTTTTTAGGCCATATTTATCCATCGTAATGTCTTTTCATATATACAACCATTCGTTAGCTTTGTTATGGCCTTCCTTTACAAGTGATCTGGGGTATCTTGGTTTCATACATGATTTCTCAACATCTAGCGAGACTACTAGTGCTTAGAGTTGTCTAGATTGGTCTTCATTAATTTATACTCTCCACCTCTAATTGTCCACATGATTGGACATCCAGAGTGTCTCAATTTTGCCTTCACTCAAGGCAACTAAAAAATCTCCTCACTTAACAGTTCTACACATGTAATTGGGCAAATATGTGCGATTTCCTCTTCTTCATCTCCATAGACCACCATGATAACCTTCAAATGCCTCCTGATGGATCGATCTCTTTTTAATAATTCACCACCTCAACTTTTGGTCCAAATCTCAATGATCGGACCATATCATGGCATCCGAAATGATCAAATTAGCTAGAAACAAGTTTGAAATCATCCAAATCGCATTTCAGACGGCTATGATTTAATCAAAACAATTATATCCTCATCAACAGCTTAGATTCAATCTCAAATCCAGTTGCACGTAGGATCAACTAAACTAGATTCTATCCCTCAACTTGTGGCTTGGCTCTAACTTAGCTTTGCTCGGCTCCATTTGGCTCGGCTCAACCCAGCTCAGCTCGAGCCTGATGACATGGCAAGTGGGCCCCACTGTGCTTATGTGTTAGATGACTGAATGCTGACATGCCATGCCACCTGTACATGCTGGCGTCATGCTTACATAATGATGACATCATCATTATCCAAGTCAGGCACGTGGGTTGAGTCAATTGGTATTCGAGTCAAGTAAGCCCATCCCGGCTAAGAAGACGAGTGCGACGCATGGCGTGTGTTTGTGCATGTGGTAACCATCTCGTCGGCACGTGTGGGCGGGCTCGGCAATTTTCGACATCCAATTTCAACGCCGTTTTCACTAGTGGTTTCATCTCTTCCTCCTCTACACAATGGTATGGTCAAAACACAATATTGACAACTCTTTTTTTTAGCAAAATCAAACACCACTTTAAACTATGTGCTCTAATACCAATTGTTGGAGAATCTGGACTGGTGGTTTAACATAGTTCAACAAATCGCCTACATCTACAGGATAAGTCAATATTATTAAAGATAGATAGAGAAAGGGTTACAATACACATAGAGGAGGATGATTACATTATTCAAACTCTACTCCCATTGCTCTCACACACACTACTACATATTGCAGCAAGGCTACTACCCTTAGTAGCCCCTTTTTCTCCCTTTTTCTCTTCTCTTCACTCTCACTCACTCTCTCTTATTTTGCTCTCAAATAATGCCTCTATGTATATGAAATTCAATGGTAGATAAGAGACCATAAATCATGGCACAAATAATGACAACATATAAGTTGCACTATTTTTGTCAACGGTTGGTGCAACTTGACTTGATAATACACACCTATCATTATAAACTTTTAATAATAATAATCTTACTTCTTAGAGTAGGTTGCACAAACCATTAATGATAATATCCCAACACAGCCTTCATACTTAGAGTCAAGTCCTCGACTGCATCAACTAATATCTTAGTTGCAACTTGATCGCAAGCTTCAGCACAAGATACCAGTTCTAGAACAAGAGCTGCAATGCGAGCCCAAGATGGATCAGCATAAGTCCACCTAAAACGGCAGTGAAAAGATAGGCATCAGTCGAACCAATGCTATTCAGGATGCTTTAGAGGAGCAGGATATCTCTTAAAGCCATTTCAATAAATGCTAAATATCATGTGCTTCGAACCATTTGTTGGTTAAAGAAGTGGAAAGGGAACAGAAAATACACAGGACACAAAAAGAAAACACTCACTGTGAGGTATACTTAGATCTAATATTTCAAAGCTCAAAGCTCAAACCAATAACTGAAAGCAAAAAAGACAATCAGAGTCGAGCATTAAAAGAGATACCCAATAAGTTCATCTGGAGATGAAAGACAGAGTGCCTTTAAAATCTTATTTGTTAGCAGCATCTGTGGACCACGACCATCATGAGCCCTTATTACTGCAGTTAGTGCCTATGCAGCAATTCCATAGCCACTGCAATTAACACATAGTACTATAAAAATTATAAGATAAAGCTTACTGATATTAAAAGCCATTAGAAAGAAAAAGCACCATTGTCATTTTCAGAAAAGTAATTAACATTCAAACTATTGATTATTTATGAAGTAACAAGGAAAGAGAATTCAAATTGTATCTCATACATACTGACTGCATTAGGCAAAGAACCAACAACGCATCAAGTGTGCAGCACATACCTCCCCCAATCACCTAGGACAGGTCCTGCACCTGAAGCTCGAGCTTCTCTGCCATCTTCAGCAAATCCATAAGAAATGCACCCTGTACCAGCAATTAAAACACAGCCAAGAAGCTCTCCCATGGTCCCACTTACAAGAGCAGCAACAGCACCATTCTGAACATACAACTTCACATGGCTAGGGAATTTTTCTCTGTAAAAATAGTCATCTGATTCAGAACAAGTTATCCAGGAATATGCTTTGTTATAAGCAAGGAAAAGGAAAATAAGAAGCAGATAGTAATTGTGGTGGGAATCTATAGCCATGAACAGGAAAGGGGGAACGGTCCATCTTAAAACACGTCAAGAAATGCAACAAGATGGTAAATTTAAGATTTCAATGAACAACAATAAGTTCTCGTACGACATGGAAAAAAGATAGAATTCATGTTCAATTTCCACAGGTCAGGTCACTTCACTCACTTCACAGGAAATAAAAAAAAGTGTTAAACAATACCCCGGTGAAAACAGCCAATTTAGTATCCTTTTTTTTTTTTTATCTACGTGGGTGTCCGGGCCAGTTTACGCGCACCATGACTAATCCACACGACTCACTGAACATCCTGCAAGCCCAATGAACAGATAAGGTATCACGAGAATGATAGGCATGTATGGTGAGGTTCGAATCCAGATACGAAGAAAGAAAAAAAATTCCTTCCATCACTAGACCAGAACCTCACTTGCTTTAGCATCCTTTCTTGATCAGCTGGATGGTTAACACCAGAAACGCCTAAACAAACAGCATGAACGGTGGACCAATTGGAACCTGATTTTGAAAGGGATCCAGCCATAACCTCTTCAAACGTGTCCCTGGCAGCAGTGTCTGTAGGATATGATACATGAACAGTAACTAAAAGACAAAAATAATGACATGATGTTTTTGCCTTGTATAGTATTTTGAATTTTCAACATTGACAATATGAGAGAGAGGAGAGCTGATATAATATTTAGTATTCAACAATGATATAAAGAACAGAAAAGGATATGGCATAAGCCTAATTAACAATATATTATCGTTCATACTATAACAAGTGAAGCAGATGGTTTATCAGAAAATATTGATTATTAAGGTCTGTAAAGGAGCTGACACATAGAAGAGCATAAACATTATTCATTAGAAATCCAAAAAGCTACCAACTTATGAAGTTCAAATAAGCATCCATTCAGAAGGAAAACTCCACTCTACGGCTGCTTGATTACTCTAAAAACTTCTCCATATAATGACACAATCAGATTCAATCAGGGACCAAAACATAAAGCATACCTTTTGGTACCAAAAAATCAGCTCTCATTTGTATAACTCAAAGCAATTAAGAAATTAAGAACTCAAATTTTAATAGCAGATCTCCTAAGATTATCAGGTGGAGGTCTAATTCCATATTTTTATTTTATAAAGTACAGAACTTCGACAAACACTTGAAGTAGTGCCACCATCAATCCCCAAAATGACTCCATTACCAGACCCATCTCCATTTGCACCATGATCATGACCTTCAACTTGTTTTTCATGGACATTTAATTAAATCTCTATTTGTCACGACCCGAATCCCGGATTCATGACTGGCACATAGGCAAGGTTCCCCTCCAAGGTTCCATACCTATGCGAACCCAAACTTACACACAAACTTATCATAACTCAATCAGAGTTCAACACAGCATTAATAACAAAATCAACTTCATAATATAATTGAATTGTCTTAATACAAGAGTTAATATAATTTCATAGTTTTGGAGCACTAATTAGACATAAAGAAAAATGTATGAATTACAATCAAAAGAGCAGGTTCTGAAGATCCAACAAAAGTGACCTGCTATCAAGCTATAAGCCTGAAAATGATAAATAATGAGAGTGTGAGTTCAACAACTCAGTGAGTAGATAACGTTCAATATACACACACGAGATAATACAACAATAAAAAATATATATACAAGTATGGCTTTAGGTTCTTATAAAAAGGTTTCTCAAATAAGCCATAACAAGAATATCATATGGTAAAATTCGTCAGAAAATCAAAATGCAATGAGCATGAGGCTCCGTACTGTGGGATAATCAGTTCACACAGGTTGGTGACTCCCCCGACCAACTAGGGTTCAGATACGATGTGCACAAAGACTAACACTACCTTGTTAGCATGGGTATTCTGACTGACATACCATAAGGTCATAATCATAATCAAACAGACATATTAATATCTCAAGGCTCAACTCATGACATCAATCAAATGAGGAGCTATCAATTCAGAAGTCAATCCAAAATACATACTGGTTCATATCAAGAATTCGGATTCAACAAATGATCATGCTTATCGTAACAAGGATAATAGTCAACATATATATATCAAGAAGTATAATCCAATTCATATTAACAAATCAAATATTTATAATATTTCTCATGCATATGGAAAATTATCCACTCACCTGACTCGAAATCAAAAGTAGACACCGAAGAAAATCTTACTGACGTCCCGCCGGTAGAATATCAGGATTATCTGAATATAAAGAAAACATATTCAAGAATGACTCAAAAGAACATATAACCTATTTAATACACTTAACTAAGGGTCTATTTCGTAACCCCATATGTATTTAGACTAAACTAGTTATTTTCCTAAAAACCCAAAAATTAACGATTTTCTCGAAATCTAATCCATAATAAAACAAATAATAAAATTGGTAATACTTCACTAACTAACCCTAAATTATTCATCAAACCAATCTGAAAAAGCTAATATTACAGTTAGGGACTAATCTGTAATTTATCATATTTTTAAGGGTCAAATTGTAACTTTATCCATTTGGAGGACCAATCATAAGTCCATGACTATACTGAAATTCTGACCATAATTAATCCTCATTTCTGTCCAGATCCCCTCATTATACTCCAGGGACCATTCTGTAATTTTATCAAATTTTTAGGGTCAAATGGTAATTTTTGTCAAATTGAAGGACCAAATTGAAAGTGTTAAAATTTCATAACTATACAGGAATTCTGCCCATAATTTATCTTTTATTCTGTTCAGAATCTCGGAATAGGCTCCAGGGACCAATCTGTAAATTTTCCAAAGTTTGGGGACTAAACTGTAATTTTCCAAAATTGAAGGACCAAATTGAATTTTCGTCATCTTCAACCTCAAACCCAGAATTTTCACAGATTACCTATTGTTATCCCCTATTTCTAACACAAATTCACCATTCAAACAAAACCATAACTCAAAATTATCATTTTTATCTACAATCTCTCAAATTCAACTTAACAATTCATTACCCGCAATAATCAACCCATAACAATCAACTTAATTCATCAATTAACCCAAAACATAAATTTTCAAAACCCTAACATTTATCAAAACTGAAATTAAAGCTTAATTAACACATATTTATACATAATCTTACCTTTAAACTTAATTCCTTCAACTCCTTTCTATTTTTCTTCTAATTCCTCTCTTTTCTCTTCTTCTTCTTTCTCCCTTCTCTCTCCTACCAATTCTCTCTCAAATTTCCAGATCCCTCTTTTGTTGTTTTTTTTTAACTCTTTATTTATATTTATCATGTATTTAGTCAATTACTATTATACCCCTCATTTAATTTATTCCTACATCTAAGCCTTCAAAGGCTTTCTAGTCTTTTCCTATCCTTATATATTCAAAGCATTACACCATTGCTCTCCCCATAATTATTCATCTTTGATACACCAAAATATCTCTCTCAGTTTCTGTCTCTCTCTTTGTAGTAGAGGATTAAAAAATAAAAAACCCAAAAAGCGATGAAGGGATAGAAATTCAAATATGGTTTTGTCCAAAACGATACGAGACTTTGACAGGTAAGAATGTTTGGTACGAGGAGAAACTAAATTGTTAAGCAGAGGGTGTTTTAAGATGTGGTAGTTGATATTTTTAAAAGTGTTTTTTTAATATATTAAAACAAAATTTTATATTTTAGAAAAATATTTTTTATATTAGTATATTAAAACAAATTAAATATATAAAAAATAATTAATTTTAAATTAAAAAATTAAATTTTTATATGATGTTGCTCACTAGTGTGCTCAAAGAATGCGCCAACCACTTATATACACACACCACATTATAAAAACAAAAAATCAAAATAAAAATATGAATAATTTTAAAATGTTTTCATTAATAATAAATGAGTTGTGACGTGTTTTCTTGATTTTTCTAGTTTAAATAAAAATATTTTCAAATCAGTTTTGTATAAAAACAAATCCTGTAATAGATAATAAACTAATGCATTCATAAAAAAATAATAATTGTGCACCCTTTTCTGAAATCGAATCCTAAATCTCCAAATATAATGTGTTTTCTAATATGTGAGATTTGGATAATAAAATATGATTAAAAATATTATAATGAAAAAGGGAAAAAGAAAAACTAAAACCTTTCTCTTTCCCCCTTGTATTTACTAGGGTATTTATCATAACTAAATAAAAAAAATAATACTATTAATCATAATTAGACATGAACTAACTTAATAATAAAATATGAAGATTGGAGAAAAGGTGCTAATCATATTCGAGATTATTTCATATAAATTAAATCTATCGAGTATTATATCATGCTTTAAAATAACAGTTATACATGATCTTTCAATTTTTGGATAGAATATAAAATCATTCATGAACATAAAAAACTTAAATATATATAAATATTTTTAATATAATTATTTTTAAAAAAATTAATAAAGTTAGATGGACTCAAGATATTTGAATAACTTTATTAATTTTATAAATTTAGCATGATTATATCACGTATTAATTTATTATTGGCGAAGTATCAAGATATAATTTATATTATTTTTTAATATAATTCTTTAAATAAAAATTATTTGATTCATACAATTTTATATTATTGATTAATTTTAATTAAAAGAGAAAAATAACCACTAAAACTATCAAAACTATTATGATATTATATTAAAAAACTATTTCAATTTAATAATTTAAATTATTTTATAAAATCTCAAAGATATGATTTATATTATTTTTTAATATATAAAATATAACTATAAATTTTCCATTCCTTAAAACAAAATGATAATTAAATAATTAGCCATTGAACATAATTAAACCAATTCAATTATTTCCTTCTTTTTATACCAAAACACATCAAATTACTGCATAGTTCAATCAAACCCAAAGTGTTTCAACTTAAGCATTTGTTACTTGGTGGCCTTAGTGGATGGATTGTAGACGGGCCTTAACTCCTTTTAGGGCTTGACCCACTTTTGGGCCTTAGTGGACTGTGGGTAGGCCTCTACCTATTTTGGGTCCTGAGTTGAGGCTCCATAATATATGTTGGCCTTGGAAGATTGTAATAAAAAAAAGTATGGGATAATTGATAATTAGGATTATGAAGTGTACATAGCTTTCAAAATGGTGCCAAGCATGAAAATTAAACGTTACTAATAATCTCATTTCATTGGTAATTTAATTGAGATTTATGTGTGATGCTATGTGTAGTAATAATGATCCAGAATAATTATTAAATTTAGCATGATATAATAAATCAACCTAATAACATGTTGATTCAGAATATGGCTTACAATGAGGTTTTATGTTAAATTGGGTTGGAAGTTAACTTTGTTAAACTTAGTTGTCTTTGCATATTATTTATAATTCAAATTGATTTTTTTTCAAAAATTATTGTTTTAATTTTTTAAAAAAATCTTAAAATAAAACATTTTGAATCAATTCAAATATAAAAAAGTCAATTCATTTTAAGATATTTGGTTATAGCACCCTAATACCATATCACATCAATTTTTTAATTCCATAAGATTGATTTTTCTTTATAGAAAAGAGATAGAGATATTCAAGAAGAAAAAGTGACAAAGACCATTGTTTTGGTAAATGATAGAATAAACTATATAGACTTTATCCATATGGGCCAATAAAATTTCTTTTTTTCTTGACTGGTTCGATGTGGTGGAGCCCTATGTTTAGCTTGATGTACAATTCATGGAATGATGGTTCTGACCTGCCACAAAATAACCAATCAAGAATCAATTTCTCTCCATAAATTCTTTGGTTTTTCAAGAAAATATGGAACTGCTAACTCCAAAGATAGAGAAATGACTAGTTAGATTCATGGTTGTTGGTCCGTCAAATTCAAATCATACACTTGTATGGATAATGCACCAACTCAATTGTAATTTGATTTATCGTTCTAACCAACCTCCTTATCTTGTATTAAATATCATGGATTAAGCAGTCCACCCACCACTACTAATTTTCAAGCCAAATAGATTTAAAAACAAGTGTCCCCCTGAAGATCTTCTTCATGACCATGAGAAATATTAGTGATATAATTACCCTTTTGTTTTTCAACTTTCCTGGGTGAATGCATTAGTAATGTCAGGATAAATACATATCTGACCGGAAAGACGAAGATAGAGAATATTGTACATTATATAATTCATAAGAATTTACATTTTCTATGTAAAACTGCTGTTGATGGAGAGTTATGAAGAGAGGACTGAGGAAGACATGCAAGCATGTAAGGTGGCAAACATTAATTGGTTCCCTTGATCATAAAGATAAGAACAGGACAAGGACCCTGGCCTTAACTCTCTCAAGGACTCTACTCTTGGTACGGACAAGAGAGCAGACAGTGCTCAGAAAAACTAAAGGGGCAGTTTTGTTGATATTCACCATCACTGCTCATCATCTTAAAGACATCTGCATGTGACCCACCTCACAAATAATGGAACCCCATCTCTGGAGAGGGCGAAAGAGCAGCCAAAACCCATCATGAAGTAATGAAAACTAATATTGAAAAGATTACAAGAGATGGCGTCTTTGTGTCTCTTGTGTGTGTTTTCATGTTTTTTTTTAATGTAAAATAGAAAATTATTGCCACTTCATAGATAGTTGCCAAATGCCAACAGTTAACAAAAAGATTACAATAAAGTGTAAGTTATGTCAGATTCTTGTCTTTTTTTTAAAGCATACATCAAACAGCAAGCAGGATGGAAAGAAGTGAACCTTTTTCTCTTCCTTTATTTAATAACAACCCATGTTCTAGTTTCTTTGTTTATATAAAAACACATATAGCATTACAGGATCGCTTTTTATTTTTTGTTTCTTGTAATAATTTTCTCTAGCAAAAAGGTTGTTACTTTATATCTCATTGCCATCTCTCTCTCTCTCTCTCAGTTCCATTTTGTACCTAGCTCTTGCATGTTTCTTCTTGGTTCAGATCTGAACAATAACCGGGGTGGTTGTTGATTGGAGAAGGTCGATTCAAAGGAGGGTGTGCTGCTGGTTTTTGATAAGCATTCTTGGTTTATAGCTTTCAAGTCTCTGAAAGTGATAATTTGGATGCTTATGCGGGGTTAAAGAAGGTAACTTGTTGTTTTTGCTAGGAACTTGAATGCATCGTTGAAGTTTGTTGAGATTTCTTGATGATGCTTTAATGTATGAATTTGTTATGAACCTTTGATGATGATGGTGAGGTAATTTGGGTGATTTAAGAGATGGGATTTTCATGCGTTTTGTGAAATACTGTTCATTTAGTTGGTTATTGATATACAATAGAGGGTTGATTTTATATTTGAAGTTAGAATACAAGACTCGAGGTTTTTGAGGAAATTGATGGTAATGGAGAAGGTCCAGGGAAGAGGGTTTTTGGATGTTGTATTTCTGGTCATAGTATTCCTATCCGTTAGCAGTGGAGAAGCTCAGTCAAGGTCTTTTCTTGTAAACTGTGGTGCAAATAGCAGTGTTAATGTGGATGGCAGGAGATGGGTTGGTGATTTGGTCCCAAATGATAATTTCACTGTCAGTTCTCCTGGTGTTGCTGCCACTGATTCTACAGCAAATGGTGATTCACTCTACAGAACTGCCCGAATTTTTGACAATGGTTTGAATTATACTTTTGCTGGAGTGCAGGGAAACTACTTTGTTAGACTCCATTTTTGTCCATTCCCTTTTGAGTATTATAATGTGAACGAGTCCTCGTTTAGTGTCGTGGCTAATGGTCTGAAATTGCTGACTGATTTCAATGTTCCTGGTGAGATTTCAGACAAATATCTGCCCTTGCAGAATTCCAACAGCAATTCAAGTTCTTTGTCCTTGGTCAAAGAGTATATTCTAGCAATCAATGATGTGCTTGTGGTTGAGTTCATTCCATCCAAGGGATCATTCGGGTTCATAAATGCCATAGAGATTGTCCCTGTGATCGGTACACTTTTTGCAGACTTGGTTAGTAGAGTGGGTGGAAGTGATGCCAATGTGAGCGGAAGGGGGATTGAAACCATGTACAGGTTGAATGTCGGGGGACAAGAGATTAAACCTGATCAGGATTCAGATCTTTGGAGGAAATGGGAAGTGGATTCCAGCTACATGATTACAGCGGATGCTGGTGTTGAAATCAAGAATAGTTCTAATGTCACTTATGCTTCGAACAATGATTCCTCGATGGCTCCTCTTCTTGTATATGAAACAGCAAGAATAATGTCCAATACAGAAGTCCTGGAGAAAAAGTTTAACATGTCATGGAAATTCGAAGTAGATCCTGATTTTGATTATTTAATTAGGTTACATTTTTGTGAGCTGGTATATGACAAGGCAAACCAGAGGATTTTCAAGGTCTACATAAACAACAAGACTGCTGCAGATAACTTTGATGTTTATGCTCGATCAGGAGGGAAGAACATAGCGTATCATCAGGATTATTTTGATGCAATATCTGCCAAAATCAACACCCTTTGGATCCAATTGGGTCCTGACACAGCAGTTGGTGCTTCGGGAACCGATGCTCTCTTGAATGGGCTGGAGATTTTCAAGTTGAGCCGAAGTGGGAATCTTGCATACGACGACAGAAATGGTCCAACTGGGAAATCAGTTAGTCATTTAAAATCCTGGATTCTCTGGTTGGGGATTGGAGCAGGTGTAGCTTCTTCTCTCATTATTGCAATTGCATGTACTTGCATCTTTTGCTTCTGCAAAAGTCAGAGAAATGAAATGGGCAATACCAAAGACAACCCTCCTGGGTGGCGGCCACTATTCATGCATGGTGCTGTTTTAAGTAGCATTGCTAATGCTAAGGGAGGGGGCCAAACTCTAAATGGATCCGTGGCAGCATTTACTAGAGTTGGTAGGCGGTTCACATTGTCAGAGATTCGTGCTGCAACAGACAATTTTGATGACAGTTTGGTGATTGGAGTTGGAGGCTTTGGTAAAGTATATAAAGGGGAGATCGAAGATGGCACCCTTGCAGCAATCAAGCGGTCAAACCCACAATCCGAGCAAGGCCTGGCTGAGTTTGAAACGGAGATTGAGATGCTCTCAAAGTTAAGGCACAGGCATCTGGTCTCCTTGATTGGGTTCTGCGATGAACAGAATGAGATGATCTTGGTTTACGAGTACATGGCAAATGGAACTCTTAGAAGTCATCTTTTTGGGAGTGGTTTCCCTCCATTGACATGGAAGCAGCGATTAGAAGCATGCACTGGTGCTGCCAGGGGACTTCATTACCTTCATACAGGAGCAGATCGAGGAATAATTCACAGGGATGTTAAGACAACCAACATTTTGCTTGACGAGAATTTTGTAGCAAAAATGGCAGATTTTGGGTTGTCTAAAGATGGTCCAGCTTTGGACCATACACATGTCAGTACAGCAGTGAAAGGGAGCTTTGGATATCTTGATCCTGAATACTTCCGTCGACAGCATTTGACTGAGAAATCTGATGTTTACTCATTCGGCGTGGTGTTGTTCGAAATTGTATGCTCTCGACCTGTTATAAATCCAAGTTTGCCAAAAGACCAGATCAACCTCGCAGAGTGGGCAATGAAGTGGCAGCGGCAGAGGTCACTCGAGACCATCATTGACCCACGTCTCAGAGGAAATTCTTGCCCGGAGTCATTGAAGAAGTTTGGAGAGATAGCAGAAAAATGCCTTGCTGATGAGGGAAAGAATCGTCCAACCATGGGGGAAGTTTTGTGGCATTTGGAATATGTCTTGCAACTCCATGAAGCTTGGATGCGCACCAATGCTACTGAAACTTCTATTACTAGCAGTCAGGCCTTGGAGGATTTGGAACTGAGAGTTGCAGAAGATGCACAGAGACGACCCTGTGAGACCTCGAAATGAAGGGTGACTGAGAACCTGCTGCCGCAATGGTTTCAGCAAACAGCATGCAGCTGCTGGATTTCTCAATGGAGTGGCCTAGGTAGGTGTCTAGCAAAAGCTAGAGATTATATTCATTACAGCGTTTTATCATAATGGTCCAAAATTCTTTTATTTTGTTCTATCAGATTATGTGCTTGGGGTAACTGTTATTATATCGACATTATCTTTTCCTGCAAGTGGAGTGAACTAGGACGTAATCTTGGTAGTATTTCATATCTTATTCTTTGTAATATAGCTTGCTATAGTCAAGCTGACTTTCAAGTCAATTCTTGGTGTCAATAGAAAATTGCTACTGTCCTGCTTTTAGTCTTTGCTTTTTCTGGTCTTCTTGTTGGAACCAAGTGCTCTGAAAAAGATATGTATATATGTAAAAGTTAGACATGTAATGTAGCGTTTTGGTCCCTACTAGATAGGCGTCTTTTTAACCAAAAACAATAAATAATAATATTTAGACAGTAATAATAGGAGACAGATGATGTTAAATTTATTAAAATATGAGTTAACTTGAATAACTCGAAATTGAGATAACCTATCATGTGGAAATGTGTATTATATGCATCAATTGTTTTTTTTTTCTAAATAATATATAATAAAACATGTTTATAATTAATAATTTAATAACAAATAATATAATAAAATAAAATTTTAAATAATGAATCAATTTAGATTAACACAATTGATTTATAACCAAAGATACAAGATAAAGATAATCAAATAAAAAAAAAACAAATTAAAAAACTCAAGATTCAATAAATCAATGTCAAACAATAAAAATAAAAAAAAATTAAGGATTTTAAAAATAAAAAATAAATTGAATTTATCATTAAAATTGGTGTATCGAGTTATGAAATTGGAATTACCATATAAAAAGCAAACACACAAAAATCACAAAATAAAATTTTAAATCATATAAAAATTAAAAAAAAATAGGGACTAGACCATACACAAAAAACAATTGAAGTAAACTAATTAAGGATTAAATTGAAAAATATAATAAAAGAAGAAAATGACAAAAAAGAGCAATAAAAAATAAGGACCAAAAATGAAATCAAATAAATTTATATTAATTTCCAAAGGATAAAATAAAAAATTAATTGATAAAAATAAAAAAAAATAGCAATAAAAATAAGGATCAGATTAGATTAAAAAATCTAATAAGATTAAATGATGAGGGACAAAATAAGAAAAAAAAAACAAAATAAACTTTATGAAGCATTAGATTAAAAAAATTAAAAAAATAAGGATCAAATTATAAAAAATACAAACTGAATGACGCCACTAAAATTTTAAAAGCTCCACACAAATACCAAGACCCAGGAGAAAAAAAAAAGAGAAAAAAACTTTATAGTCTTGACCACCATAATACTAACTAGACGTGCAACTTTAGAAGCTGCGCCACCACCTATCGCATTAGTAAGATGGCAATTGAAAGTTTTTTATTACTAGAATATGTTCCACATGCCTCCAGAATGGTATACAAGACGTTGATCCAAGAACACACCCCTAATTTTTTTTAATTAATTTATTAATATTTAAAAAATTAAGATTACTAATCAGGATCTAAGGACATATGAATATTACAAAAAGAACTAATTTGCAAAGCCTACAATGTCCTTCCAATCAACTATATTTTTGTTTTTTAGTTAAAGGTTATATATGTAATTTAACTATTCCAAAATTGTGCAAAGACAAAAAAAAAACCTTTTTGCAAGTTCGATATTTTTTGGAAGGGTAGAATCGATAATTAATTATACAAATTAATTAGAAAAAACACAACAAACCCTAAACTAAAGGTCAAATTTTTTTAGCTTTGAATAAATATTTTGACTATATATTTTACAAAGTAAATACCTAAACTTGCCTTACTTACCCATTACTTTTCATGCGTTTTCTCTTCTCTCTCTCATCACCGACACTTTCCCCTTACTTTTCCAATGGTTCCCAAACTTTCTCATTCCTCACCCAAAATTGTTCACAGCACGATTAATTGGCATATCAATTTGGCCATTAATCTACAAACTCGCATTTTCCACCTTCCCCAGACTGTTCCCCTCTCTCGTCTCTTGCCGACAACGACCCTGTTTTAAAATTTTGCAAAAACAACCACGTACAGGACAACACCAATTCTGAGGCATCTTTCTTCCCCAGTCCCTTTTCTTTCCAAACACCCATAAAGATCATCACCCAAACCTTCACCGATCTGTCTCTCCATTATCTCTATCTTTATTTTTTTAAGCTAAAAATTGCATTTCTATGATGCTACATGATCTGTTTACTGTGCGTTCTTGGTTTGTGTGAATTGAGCTAAAAAGAGTAGTTTGATGTTTCTGCTTCCCTTCTACTTATTGTGCCTTTGTTAATTAATTTAATTGAGCAAATTTCATTGCATTTCTGTGCTGTTTCATAATTTGTAATGTGCATTCTTTAATTTTTTTTACTTGAGCTAAAAATTTCATTTTTATGATGCTGCATAGTCTTTGTACTGTGTGTAATTATGTGTTGTTTTTTATTGAAATCTGTTTTTCTAAGTATAGCTCACACTTTTATGATTTGTCATAATGAACATGGATATTATGATGAACTGTGATAATCTTGTGCACAATATAGTAACACAAAATGACTTGTAAATAATTATTGCAATATAAATTATGTTCATCATGCAGTCTGTTTATCTAGAATTTTTTCCCTTTAGTGATGTCACTAGATAGGAATGTGGTTTTAGCTTTTTTCTCATCCTTTTTGTTCATTTGCAATACAATATATGGACTCATACATGTATTAATGATCATGTTATGCTGTTTATTTTCTAGATAAGTAGGATTTAAGTCATTTGTTATGATTTAAGCATTTCAATGTGACCTGTTAGCATGTTGTGTAGGATTAATCCAAATTCACACTATCAATTACTTTCATCTCTACTTCTTAAGGAAATCAGAACTTTGATTTTTCATTTATGTGCTTGCATACTGAGAAAGAAAGGTGTGTTAATTTGAATCTAAAAATAAATTCTTGATTTTTTTTCTCTGTTTTTTGAGAATCCAAACAGCCATGATGACGATAATGATTTTCTTTAAAAGAAGTAAACAGAAACTGAGTGTTATGCACAGTTGAAAAATAATGGGTTTGAATTAGTTTCATGATAAATTGCAACTCTTTCTGGTTTACTTGGAATTGACAGGAACATTCTCATTCAAATTAAATGCATAATCAATGTTTGTTGCTAACCACACACCTTTTGTAAATACAGAAAATTACTTGTTTTTGTATTGGTTGAATCCACGGTTATATATGTCCTACAATGTAATTGATATCATTGATTGATTTTAAAATTTTGTTAAATGTTTTAAAAAATATCATAGAAAGTCCTGAATCTTTGGATAAGGCTGCTTGGACAAAGGAAATGTTTGATATATTTTGTGATATATGTATTAAGGCCATTCATATGGGAATGAGACCTAATACTCATTTCGATAAAATAGGGTGGAAGTTTCTTATTGCATCATTCAAAGAACGAACTGGCCATGCATTCACTAAAACACAATTGAAAAACAGATGGGATGGATGCAAAAAGAATTAGAGGATATAGAATAAGTTGGTTTCTGAACCTGGTGTTGGTTGGAATAGTGAAATAGGAACAATTTTTGCTAGCAATGAGTGGTTTAAACAAAAAATTCAGGTAACTTCCTTGTCATCCTAACAATTTCTTTTATTGTTGTCAAATTTCAGAAAAAAAAAATTTACATGCTCTTTCATTAATTAATTTCATTTAAATGCAGGAAATTAAAGGAGCAAAAAAATCCAGACATGTCGGTATTGAAACAACATTGAAAAATAAATTTAACAGAATGTATTCCAACATTGTCGCAACTAGAGAGTTTGCACGGGCTCCTTCATCAGGAGTACCTGCTGGAAGTGATGTCAATCCTAGTACAAGCAATGCCAACATTGCTCGTGATGGTTTGGAAGAAAGAAGCAGTGATTCAGAGAAAGATGTGAATCCAGATTTCCAAACTAATATGGCTCAAATGGTTGAAGAGATAAATATGTCTTGCAGCAATAACACAATAAGTGGTGGCAAAAGAAAAGAATGAGATTAGGTCCAAGGTGGAAAGAAAAGAACTTTTGGAATTGGTGTACAGCTGCTGTAAAGGTGTAATCAACTACTTGAGAGGATGTCGACTAAGAGTGATTCCACTTATGTGAATATGGATCGCAAAGGTTATAGTATTCATGATGTGATGGCTGAGCTGCATTCAATTCCTGGAGTTTTAATTGAAGATGAGTTTCATGACTTTGCTACGAAATATATGAGTTTAGGAAGGAAAAGAGAAATGTGGGCCAGTATATGTGATAAACAAAAGAAGTTGAGATGGTTGCAACGAATGTATGCATGAACTAAACGTGCTTAGCTAATATGGTATGATTTAAGTTTCTTAACTATTAATCAATTAACTATGTTCAAGTGTGTATGGTATTTATACATGTTTATTTTATTGTTGCAGAATAATGGGATGCTGGTTTTAAAAATAGTAGTTTTCATTTGCCGAAATTTGTCCGAGACATCGTATTATTTCACATTTCATGTGAAGACATATGAGCATATCTATTTGCGGTAATTTTTTTACTGTTGTATTTATTAAACTGCTTTTTGAGAGTTAACAAACTTGAATGAGAAATTGCTAGTTTTTAATGTTGTATTTTATCTACGAATTACAATGTTCAATGGTTAATGTTAAATGGTTGACCCTTTAATGGAATTAGTTGTTCATTTACCTTCACTATTTTGTTCCCTGTCAAAACTAAACTTGATTGTTCATGTTATAATGCTTGTTTTCTTGTAATATTTCAGCTATTATAGGTCGGTCTAGGTACTGTGAGCTTGTGAGGCCTGAAAATTAGTTTGTTTAGAAGATAAAAACCCCATTTGCGGTTACTGTTGGTGTTTTTTTCTTTGTTGTCGTAAGGTCTGATAGGGCTATACATGCTGGTGGTGTTTCTTTCCTTAGCTGTATTTTTTTCATGTGTAGCTACTGTAAGTTTGTAAGGTCTGAAAAGAAATCCCATTCGCAGTTACTATTGGTGTTTTTTTCTTTGCTGCCGTGAGGTTTGATGGGACTATACATGTTGCTAGTGTTTCTTTCCTTAGCTATATATTTTTTTTATTTGTAACTACTTTAAGCTTGTGAGGTCTGAAAAGAAACCCCATTTACAGTTACTGTTGGTGTTTTTTTCTTTATTGTCATAAGGTTTGATGGGACTATACATGTTATTGGCATTTCTTCCTTCATAACAAACTTCTCAAACCTCTCAATTGTATTTTATACAAGCAAGTGGAATACTCTTTTTTTGTTGACATTACAGGTATGGAAAAAACCTATGTCGCACCAACTCTTTGATAGTTTTTTTATTGAAAGATATTTAATTATTTCAAGTTTTTTTTATTGACAACATATAATTTTTTTCTTGTTTACATGTAATTGAAGTTATAGATGATCCACGGTTTAATGACATATTTAATGAAGATTTCGATGGTAATTATGATAATGTAATGAACAACATTGTAGACCACATTAATTATCCTAGTTGTCAAGGTAGTGGTGCCTTAGTTGATGGTGCCGGAGATGACAGTAATGGAAATGACTCCAATGATAATAATGATGATGATGATAACGGTGACGATGACAGTGATGGTGACGATGCATTTATTATAAGAAGGCATTTTGATATGAAAAAATTAATTATATGCACAGTTGGAGCTATAAACATATATTATATTAATTATATGTATAAAAAACCATGTATAGTTTCGTATAACACATGGATGTGTTGATTGACAGAGATTTTAAGAGGTCATTGGAAACAAAGTATTAACATGTTTAGGATGAATGCAACCACTTTGTTGAGTCTATGCACTAAATTAGAAACGCACGCACCATGGCTTAAAATCGTTAAGAAGAATAAGCGTTATTTAAAAGGTGGCAATGTTTTTATTTACAATAGTAGTTAGGCATCAAATAGACAAGTGTAGAAAAGATTCCAGCATTCAGGTGAAACTATTAGTAGATGTTTTAAAGAAGTGTTTAAATCATTACGTTTGTCTGCTGTGGAAGTCATAAAACCAGTAGATCCATAATTTATAAGCACACCAAGAAAAACTATTATGAATCCAAGATTTATGCCACATTTCAAGGTAAGATAAATTTTTATATAGTTAAATAGTTTAATTAAGTTTAATTAAGTTGTTCAAAGGAGTATGAAATATGTTATAAATGTTTATGAGTACTTAATGTTTTTCTGGCCTATAGAATTGTGTCGGTGCAATTGATAGAACACATGTTCGTGCCTACCTGCCATCTGGAAATCAGATTTTATTTATTGGAAGAAAAGGTGTACCAACACAAAATGTCATGGCCGCTTTTAGTTGCGACATGCAATTCATGTTCATGTGGGCAGGATAGGAAGGCAGTGCACACGATATACATATTTTTCTTGAGGTTATTGACAATAGCATTATCAAATTTCCAAAACCTCCGGAAGGTTGTGATTTTGACTAAATTGAAGATTTGGTAATTGAAGGAATATAATTTTTTTTTTAAGTTTTGTTTAAAATTACCATGTTATTATTTGTAGGAAAATACTATTTGGTTGATGCTGGATATCCAAATGAGTATAGGTATTTGGGTCCTTACAAAGGCGAGAGGTATCACTTCCAAGAATTTAGGCGTCGTGGACAACCAAATGGTTGGAAAGAAGTGTTTAATCTTGCACACTCGTCACTATGTAAGTGATCGAATGGTCTTTTGGAGTATGGAAACAGAGGTGGAAAATTTTACAAAACATGCCTACTTATCCATACAAAATACAAGTTGAGATTGTAGTTGCATCAATAGCACAATATAACTATATTAGAAGAAGATCGCAAGATGATGCAGTTTTTTCTGAGTATGATCGCAACCCTAATTTAATTCCAGATGAATTTTTACCTAATATTGTTTAGGCTTTGATCGTTCAAGGCTCACAGAAGCCTTCACGTATGGATTTTATATGCGATGGAATTGTAAATAGTTTGATGGAATAATAAAGGAGTACATTATGAGGATTCCTCATTTTGTTATGTAATCATAATTACAAAACACCTATGTTTTGGAATTATATATATGTGTCTATATATGTCTTTTTAATTAATTCAAATAAAATATCAAACACAAAGCATATTAACCAAACACAAGAAATTATTTTTTTAACCACAATTTAAATCACAATTTTACCAAACACAAAATTGTTTTTTTTTCCACCATAATTTCAACTACAGTTTTTTAACCAAACATAAGAAATTATTTTTTAAAACCATAATTTTAACCACGGTTTTAACAAAACATTAACTTTTTTTAAAATCAACCTCATAAAAAGTACTTTTTATTAAAAAAAATTTAAACCACAACCACAAAAGCTATTATAATATCAAACATGCTTTTAAATAGTTCAAAAAAAAAAGACAACTCTACCCCACTTTCACAACAATTATTAAATGCAATTAAGAACCAAATAATCAAAGACATTATCTGAATTCATAATTCACAATGAAAATCAAGTCTTTTTTGTAAGGCTAGAATAGAGATGACATGTATGTTAAAATTTTATTTCAAAACTATTTTATTATTAAATCTATTCTTATATTTTCATTTTAGTCTTAAATTAAATACATTTTTACTTCTTTTGTATTCATCTTCTCTACATTGAGATATTAGCAACTATAATTCTGTCATTTGCGCCCCCCACCCCCCCTCCCCTATATATATATATATGTATGTATGTATAACCTGGCAAGGCAGCTATTTACTCACCGAAGTTGCACACGAGAATGAGCTATGGGAGCCCAATCCAAGAGGACAGTCCAAAATATATATGGGGCGCTACAAATTGCCAAATGTCAGCTAATTATAAATCTCGACTCAATACAAAATTTGAGTTATAGATTAGATAAGTTAAATTATTAATCTAAAATAATATTATTTCAAGTTTTCTTCTAAGTATTTTTTGAAAAAAAATCTAAACTGCTTGATTTTGTTTTTATTGTTATATAAAAAAAGTCAATTCATGTCTCCCTCAAGCTTTGACGGAGTCGACATGAAACCGAGTCCGAGTTAGGGTCACCGAGTTGACCCGTTATCCAGCTTTGGTTCAATAATACTCATGCTAGCTACTGTATCCTGACAGGGTCTAGTCCCTTCATGCCTCAACAAACCAAGTCCACTCAGCTGACCATGTTATCCATTATTTAACACCTTCTGAGACCATCCATTTGATGCTGTCTTTCGATGATGTATGCACTTCCATTCCAAACCTTGCTTCACTTCCCTTGCGCTTCCAAATTTACAAGGTAAATATCCTCAAAGATTCCTGTTTTTTTGTTTTCTCAATTCATCATGTAATTGTATGTGTAAGATTCACATTCAACTATTACCAGAATGAAGTTTATGTGACTTGTAGTACTATGAAATGCTTATGTTCTCAATTCATCATTTTATTTCATCGTAACCAGTTTTAGGATCTAGGGAACACTGGATTTTGCTTGATGGTTCTGCTGCTTGAGTGCTTGTTAATGGAGGACAATTGACTAGAATGTTATAATACTATGTTTAACACAGAAAAGAAGTGTAATGACAGCTTAAACAGCTAAGTAGTTCACATTGATTGATGATGTTGTGACTCCTGCACAAACCAGCAGTACCAGACCCAAGGATGCGATGCCCATGGACTTGCATTGCAAATTTTCTTCACTGGAAATAAAAAGATTATCAAGGAGGATGGTGCTGAAATTTTGTGGATTCAATACTCTCCTATTATCCATCAATCCAGTTTTGGCTGCCCCGATGCCAGAGATGAAGGAGCCTGAAGTTATTCGGTAAGTTCTTGTTTGTCGTAGCTACCAGCTCATTTGTTTATCATTGTTGATCTTTTGGGGGCTTAGAAGATGTTTTATCAATACTGTTTAGTAGCTCTGATATGATTGTTTTGATTGGAATTTGAAGTGTTCAGGACACTGAAGCTTGCCAATGGGGTTAGGTTTCAAGGTATCTACTTTCTTAATCTTGCATAAGTAGCTGCGTTTTACTTGAACTTACAACTTACTAATTTTTATATATAGAGATTATTGAAGGGGAAGGGCCAGAAGCTCAAGAGGGAGATACAGTTGAAGTTAACTACGTATGCAGGCGTTCAAATGGATATTTTGTTCATAGGTGATTGTTGTCTAAATTTCATGTGGGTTTTAGATGTCTTGCTTGAATATCTGTTGATTTTGTGAATCATTTGTGCTGTCACATATCATGACTAGTTTTGCTGACATACTCTTACTATCCTTTATTAGCTATTAACGAGGCTGATCTTGTTCTCTAACCATGCATTAATGCAGCACCGTGGATCAATTCAGCGGCGAAAGCTCGCCTGTCATACTTCCTTTGGATGAGAACCAGGTATGGTAGAAGTTAAGATAATGGACTTGAAAGTGTTAGGACCTGCGAGAGCATAAGAATTCTACGCAGTTGCCTACATCCACAGAGCAACCAATTTCATTAAATAGAGAGAAAATACAATTACAACAAAGGAGGAGGAGGAACACCCCTCAACTCAACTCCTGACTCTCTGTAATTGCCTCACGTCTCTCTTTATCTCTCTGCTGCTGCTGCTTACTCGTTGCTGCACTTCTGCCTCTATTTATAGCTGAAAGTGGGGAACAAACGCTCCCATTTCCGGACAAGAATTCCGCCAAGAACAAACCAATAGCATATCATTGAATATTTTGTACTTTATATTATACTGATGGCTCCATCAACTATCATACATGCTATAGAAATACACACTTACCGACTTCAAGATTGTTGTCTTGCTTATGAACTGAAATCCTAATTTTTCATCATCGTATGCTGTATTTTAATAAGCTTTTTGTGGCCGAAGTTGTGTTTTCAAATCATAAGTTTCTTCCCTCGACAGATTATTAAGGGCTTGAAGGAAGTCTTGATTGGCATGAAGGTTGGAGGTATGCTCAAGGACCTTATTACTAGTTTGAGAATGAGGATTGGTTGTTGTTGTCCATAGACCCACTATACTGGCTTTTGTATAATTACCCTTCTTTCACCTTTCAGGTAAGAGAAGAGCATTGATACCTCCTTCTGTTGGATACGTAAATGAAAACTTGAAACCAGTCCCTGATGAGGTGATTCTTCTTATCGATGTGTCCCAGATTGCATTTGGTTAGTGTTTCGTGATAGAAGAGACAAGTATAAAAGGGGAAAAAACATGTTTGGTTTGAGGGATAAAAATAAAGACATAAAATGCAATCATCTAGGAGTCAATTTTTATCATTTTAAAATAAAAAATAAAGACAGACTATGGCTTGGCCTAGCAGTGGAAGGGGCTTGTCTCCTTCCACTACACTTGGATTCGAACCCTAGCGTGCACGCCTGTCACCTCCGCGGTGCCTTACATGCTTACTGGGTTTGCAGGATATTCAGTGGGCCGTGGGGATTAGTCGTGATGCGCGCAAACTGACCCGGATACCCCACATAAATCAAAAAATAAAAAATAAAAATAAAAAGTAAAGGGGACATGTTTCCCCTATCTTCAATGTTTTCATCTCTTTTGTAACGAGACAAGTATAAAAAGGATAAAAACACATTTGGTTAGAGGGATAAAACATCTTTGAAGTGAATTTTTATCATTTTCAAATATGAGATAAAAATCTTCCTTGTCTTCGTATCGAGACATTAATACATGCTATTGAAGTGATTCTTTTGTTTTAAGTTATCTAATTGAATTATATCTGCTAGCCCTCCTTGTACATTTTGGTGATGACTATGGTAATGGCTTCTGGTTTCAGTTTGGCCCTCGGCGTAGCCTCCTCTCGCATGCGAATGAGCCTCTCATATTTGAAGTGCAGCTCTTGAAAGTCCTCTAAGTTTGCTTCCTATATTTGTATCCATTCTTTCTAGAACTAATGCTGTTGATGGCACAAAGCCTTGAACATTTCTTTAGATTTGTGTAAAGAAAGTTATTATTCATTTGGAATTGGATTTGTGGAAATGATTAATTTAGTAAAATTGAATTGAAAAAAAAATTAATTTAGTAAAAATTAATTTAATAAAAATAATTGATTCGAATTAAATATCAAATTTATATGAAAAACTAGTCCTCAAATTAAAACGGCACCGTTCCTGTTAAAACTGTCCCTCTTCTTTTTTCTTTTTTTTTTCTTTCTAAGCTTCAAACGGAAATACCATTCCACCTCCGGTGTTTCTTCACCAAGCTGATAAACATTAAGGCATCACCACCGAGATCGTATCTTTTCACAACATTCTCAAACCTTAAAAAAAATCATCAACTGGGTTGTCTTCATTTTCAATCGAAACAATGCAGAGCTGGTTTTCAAGCAGTGGAGAAGATCAACAACAAGAGAACCCCCCATCTTCTTTGTTGGCTGATTGGAACTCATATGCGCAACAAGCGATGCAAATGAATCCACCAATGGATTAGGAAGCTTCGGTAGCTTTGATCTTGAAGCTGCTGTTCGCTCTGCTAACGACACCGTTTCTGGCACCTTTAATGTGTAAGCAGAAAAAAACCTAAAAGATAGAATCTTTATTTTCAATGATTGAAGTTTACGTATTTTTATGTTTATATAGAGAAATTTAATCGTGGGGTATCTTGCTTTTGTTGATCAGAGGGGTTTTTTTTGGCACTTTCAATGCGTAAGCCAACGCAAGAAGAAAGGATCTTTATTGGCGCGAATTGGACTTCATGTATCTATTTTGTGTTTATATGGGAGAATTTAGTTGTGGGGTTTCTTTTTTCTCTCTCTTTATGTTGTTGATTATGTAGTTTTTAGAAAATCTTTAGTTCAAAAAGAATCAATATTTAAGTGCGTGTGATTATTTAGGCGAATGTGATTGTGTGGTTTTGATTTTGATTTGAGGACATTAACTTATAAGTTAATAAAAGAAGTAATAAGGGGGATTAAATTTGGAGATTCTGTAATTTATAGTATTAAAAGTTAACTGGGTTGCAAGGCTTCTATGTTTCTAGCATACTATTTTCTTGCTATGCACGTGAAGGAGCTGATTCTAGTATTCGTTTAGTGCCGTGTGCCTTTGCTGATTTATCCCTTCCCATTTTAGTTCCAAAACCTTTTGCAATGTTATTTCTACTAGCTATTGGAAGGCTTAATGCATTTCAGTCGGAGAAGGAAGTGGAATCTTATTTACTGTAATGTGTACTAAATCAATCATCTTAGATTTCCTGATTGGATGATAGGTTTATAGTGGATGAATGCTACCAGAGAACCAAGAAATGTACATTTTAGGCCTATTTTTTCACAGTTTAGATGTCAACCAAAAAGATTTGTTGGATGGTATGGAAAAGTTTGTTGATCAGAGATGGTTCTTTCTAGTTACAACACATAATTTCCTGGACCAGGGTTTGATTACTCCAGCCATGTAGCAGTGTCGTGTGGAATCAGTGGGAGCTGCCTATGAAATAACAAAAGAAGAGTCTTAGGAATTGAAAGGATCAAGTTTTTGTGGTCTAACAGTTCTTTGGACCTATGGTACTAGCTTCTTATGTTGATGATGTTATTTTATCTTTTGAACTTAGGCTGGGTACAATACTAAAAAGATGCTGAAGCACCAGCTTAACGCAATCAAACAGGCGCAGCTTGGATAAGTATTGCTTAGTGACCAGTTGTAATTAGTAGCTGCCCTATGGCCATAACTACTTCCCATCCGAAGTTGTAGTTAGTTGTTTTGAGCTTGTCAGGTTTGTTGAGTTTAACGTTATCGATTCATAATAAAACTTATCGAGAGTCGGTGAGTCTCTTGGATTGACTCGAGAGGATAGAAGGGGTTTTATAATACTGCTTTTAAGCCAAGAACACACACTCCACAGATGCACGCAAGAAAATAAATCACAAAGCAAACCTTCTTGCTTCAAAAGCCATGGGCCATCATCATTCATGTCTTTCAAAGGGCTCTTTTCCCAAGCCCAAGAAGTGGTATCCATCAAGCCTAACCTTATCTTTGATTCCTTGAGTGGGTTTCGCACAAGTAGCTTTCAAGTGTTATTAAACTGTAAAGTTTCGTCTTTGGGCTTAGCAAAATAGAAAAGCCGCAACACTTGGATTCTTGACTCTTGACCTTCATTATTATATACTACGCTACACAAGTTGTGCTTTAGGTGGAGGAAAGAGTCGGTCCACAAAGGCAGTCCAAGAGCGTCATCCCACCTCACCACCCATTACCACTCTTATAATAAAGATTAAGAGATAAATAAATAGAGGTATCTGTGAACAAAATCCTGAAATTATGGGGAAGATTGGGACATCAAAACTTCGATAAGTGGACAAAGATTTGACCTTTAGAGGCTTATAGATGACAAAGCCATGGTTTTTTAAAAAGGGGATTGGTGAAAGCAAGAGGCCATCACCCTCACCGAGTAAGAAAAACCAAAGCTAAAAACAAATGGACCACAAGTGTAGGGTTGATGCATCACGATCACCTACGTACCATCATCATCTAGACTATATAATACTCACACACACGCACGGTTAAAACAAAAAGGCTAAAGCCAAGACCATGTTCAAACCAGCTATATCTAATAATAACGTGTTCTAGCGTTTGATTGCTTTCTCGGGATAGAAAAAACAAATACGATGGATTAAAGAGACAACGATAAAAATATAAAATAAATAAACAATTTTAATGTGAATTTTTGACATCTCTTCTATGTCTCTCTACTTTAATGTCTTGGCGAGGGAGCTCACCAAAAAATAATTAATAGCAAAAAAAAAATAATCAAAGAAAAAGTAAAAATAAAAAAAAAAGAGTAATAAAGCATGGTCTATGATGCCTTGTTATTATCTTATCTTGTTAGAGGGTGACTTGGAAATTGGAATTAAAGGAGGATTAATTAAGCTCATCTTTGAATGCTTTTTTATTCAAAGTCCACATTATGATATATATATTTAATATGTGCTTTGTGTGTTAAGAACAATGGAACCTAACCCTTTCTTTAAATTATGGATCCAATTGATTTCTAAATTAATAAAAGAGTTGATCCAGCGTGGTGATAATTAATGCTATACTTTATTTTTATTTTATTTTTCAAATTCATATACGTGCATTGTCTTGTTAATTAATAAAGCTAGTTTATCATAGATTATTAAAGATAATTAATGAATAAAGCTGTGAAAAAGGGAGATTATTGCTTTCTTTTCCTTTCTTGGAGCCAGGAGATTCCTTTCTTAATCAAAATACTAGTGTTTTAAAGGTCCACAAATTTATTTATTTATTTTTATTTAATTTAAAAATGGTTATAGAATCACACAGTAGCTTTTGCCGAGCAAAAGAAACTCCTCCATCCATCTTTTTTCTTTTTATAAAAAAAAAATAGACTTTAATTTGAATTATCTTTGAAATATGTCAAGAAATTGTTTGAGATTACAGAATACCTAGCTTGTTTATATCAGGAAAAAAAAAAGAGGAGGAAGAAGCTAGCTTGTTGCTTGATTGATAATTAGACAAAAAAGTTAAACAGAAACTAATAAACATAAACATATTTAATTTAAGAAACATAAATAGAAATATAAAATAAATGTGTTTCTAGACTAGTTTTCAAGTAAGATTCTATACTTGTCTCAAATCCTTGTTATTTCTGTTTTTTTTTTATATATATATATATATATATTTCAAAACAATAACTAAATACTACCAAAATTATTTTGGAAATTCTAATTTTATTTCAATGGAGTTTATAGATTTTTCAGGGATCTAATAATTGCGTTACACAGTAATAAATAACTTTCTTCATCCTTTAATCCTTCATACTCCCCATTTGAGTTTACGATAATTAACAGCAATATTTTTTTTACCAATTAATACTCCCACTGTACTTGTGCTTAGAACTTGAACTGATCATCATGGATTCTGAAATGACAAGCAAATTTGGGAAACAAACAATCAAAGAGTCAAGAATCTGAGAATACCTTCTCATGGACTTGGAATTATTTTGGAATTATTGGATAAAAATGATGAAGTTAGGGCAAATGATCATCATAATCGGACAACAAGATTGTCAAAATGTAGGACATAGATTTGGCAAATCATCAAGAGTCAAATCCAAAGAAAATTCATTCAAGAAACTCAAATGATATAATCCTTGATGGATGATTAGATGGGCAATTTTCTCTTGGACGGCCATGGACCCTAAGGATTTAATAATCGATGGGATTCCGATTAAGCAAATGACAAATCTTGTTTTGGATCCATCATGGTGTATTATTAAGGGATTTGAAGTTAATAAAATATAATCTAGCTAGCTAGGGTTCATCAAGGATCATGAGCACGTGTGGCCAAGTACCAACTAGGAAGTCTCGTGATAGCTTCATGGCATAGATTATTTTCTTTTTAGGGTCCACTTCTTCCCACAATTCCAATATTAATCTATCTATCTATCTCCTTTCTTTTCCTTTTTCATTATCAAACTTGTACTATCTTGCTAGTTTGATTTAAATTGTAGCCAAAAAAATCATTGATTTTTTTTTATATAAATAATATCATTTTAATTTTTTAATCTTTTTATTAACCCGTGTTAATTAATTGATTCAGATGTGGACCTTATATGTTAGGTTGTGTTTAATAATTGTGCTAATTTCTTCCTCTTTGCTAGCTTGCTCGAGTATGAACATGTCCTTCTACTATATACATATAGTGCAGGCAAGAAACGTGGACGCTTCAATGCCTTTACTTTCTTTTTTATCCACAGAGCCTCTTAGTTCTGAGTACACATACATGCATGCATGAGGACAGTGTATTTATACACAATTTATTTGATTTGATTGTTGAAAGATATCTTCACGTCAATTTGTGCATAGGAAAGATTATGTTTATCCCTTTTTTATTTAATTAGAAAATAGAAACTTTTGTTCATATTCGTTTCCAACCTAATTGAATATATATTTAATTGTCTATTTTTTTTTAATAAATAGATCCTACCACAATTTCAAATGTAAAATTAAAAAAAATAATATTCTAAATAATATTCTAAATCATAAAACTTTAATGAAATATACGATTAATTAATATTGATTAAATTTAAAACAGAATTAAAAATAATAATAATTTGATCTGTTTTCTTCCTCGAACCAAAAGATCCATGAATTGAGATGTTAATTTATATAGATACAAATGATCTAGGAGCAATAATTTCTATTTCTAGTAACATAACTTTGATCTTGAACCGAGTCTAGATTAGATGGTGTACCAAACTGGGTTTAATAACTTGAATTACATCTGCTAAAGAGTCACTGCCCCTTTGTTTCTCTCATGTGCAGCTGTCCATGCCAAGACCAAACCTGACAAAAAAGAAAATTAATTAAAACCAGCACCACTTGGGGAAGGGGAAGGGAAGCATAGTGCTTATAAAATAAACCATAAACCAGATGCTTTATTATTCCTTGGAGCTTCCACCATCACCATCACCATCACCATCTTCATCACCATCCCTGTTAGTTAATCCTCCATTTAATGCGATTAGAAAGACCAGAAAGCTTAGATCATGTCACGTGCATGCCCTTCCATCTCAGGTGACGCCAAGACGTTGCTCCATCAGATTCCAATATCTCACGTTTTTTCAAGAAAATATTGCATTACGTACATGAGATCATCTCCATGTGATGTTAAGATTCAAAAATAATTTCAGAGCAATTATTGTTGGTTTGTCAATCAGTTTTTAATCAAGAATGAAAGGTTTGATTAGAAGTTACACTGTCAACATTAACCATATATATATATACATGCCTCCTTGCTAGTGCGCAATTATTTTGAAAGGTTTGAGTAAGTTATTTTTAAAGATTTTAATAAAAATTTTATCCAAAATAATATTATTTCAGTTTTTTCTTTAAAAAAATGTCATTTTTGTGCTCTTATATTGCAATATTATTATTTATATGTAAAGAATTTCAAATGTACATAAGAAATGATAATCCATTAATTAATGTCAAATCACTAAATTAATATATGATATGATTAATTATCAATTAATTAAGCATGTTCATATGCGTTATTAATCTCTAGGGTAAAAAAATGACACCACCCCGATGGAGTACGACAAATTAATTAAAAAACTTACAAAGGGATACTTTATTTCAAGTCAGGGAACCATATTTATTGATTTATTTTTAACATTAATGTATTAAAATAAATAAAAAAACACATGAAAATTAATTTAAATAACAAAAAAGGAGGAGGAGGCAGGTGATATGGAGGGAGGGAGACCTTCGTTTCTCGGCTCCTCCATCTTCTTCCCTTTCTCACCAACATTGCTTCCATTTCTTCCCCTCGTTTTTCTCATCTTTATTTATTTGTCTGCCAGCATCTCTTAGTTGCATCTATGTCTTGCAAAACATTCATGCACCGTGTCTCTATCTATATATTTATGCTATTTTTTAAAATATTTTTTATTTAAAAATTATTTTTTTAACATCAACTATTAAAACAATACAAAAATATAAAAAAATAATTTAAAAAATAAAATTTAAAATATCTCAAAAATATTTTTTAAACATAAAAAATATACACATTCTAAATATAGCTGGTTGCTTGAATGGGAAGCCTAATTTAAGTAAAGAGTGTTAACATGTGAGCACAATAATTTTTTAAAAAATAATATTATTTTAAATTTTTAATATCTTTTTATCGATTTGTAGTGATTCATGACTGGAGATTGCAATAGATAAACATGAATTAGATTTAAAGTAACCTAAATTAGATTTAGAATATATTTAGAAATGTGATAATGATAACAGTTTAAGGTATTTTTTATTTAGAAATATATTAAAATAATTTTTTTATTTTTAAAAAATTATTTTTAATATTAGTACATTAAATCAATCTAAAAATATAAAAAAATTATTTTAAATAAAAAAATTAAAAATTTTAAAAAACACAATTCCTTAATAAATATAGCTACTCATATTGCGAGACAAATTTTTTGGAGAGAAGCAAATGATGGTTTGGCGGGCGAAAATGAAAAGGAGTAAAGTACCTTATCTCTCCTTCGTATGAAGCTCTTGGGGTCCATACATTTTATATATATATATATATATATATATATATATATATATGTTTTTACACGCATTAGTTTATAATTATATGCCTACTTAGTAGATAAATTTTAAAGATCCTGAAACTTGATTAAATTACGGTGTAGTTGTTGTTATTGTGAAGAGCACATCCAATCTGTAATTTTTTTATTTTTTTAAATAGAAGAGCACATCCAATCTGTAATTTTTTTTTATTTTTTTAAATAAAAAAATACCATTTTAATAAAAAAAAAATTAAAAGTAAAAGATATAAAGAGTGATGGTCGGGTTTTGATGGGTTATTAAGTCAACTCATGTTTTTGGTCGAATCAGTTGTGTTTTTTTTTCTAATCTAGACAGATTCAAGCCTTGAATCTGTTCATTACCAGATTTACTCACTGGACAGATCCAAGTTTTAAGACAGGGGAGGGAGCAAATTGGCAGAGCACATGGTTAGTGATCCATCATGCAATAATTAAAAGTGGTAATTAACAAATCTCAAGTAGATAATGTTGTCCCATCCACTCCCTAAAATCCTAATCCTTTATAGCAAAGACCACCCGACAGAACTACAAGATTTGCAGTCTAATTTAAGAAAGAAATTCCCATGAATTTTCACTTATTCCTTGCTTTCATGTGCTCTTCACTGTTTACCATGGATTCCACCTCCTTCCACACCTTCCATTAAACCCTTCTCTCTTAACTAGAATTTTACCAAGTATTAAATACATCTTTAGTACTCCCACCTCACTGTACTTTGTGATTCCGTGATTCATTAACGTTGTTTCAGTTTTTTTATCCATCTAAAATAGCAATGTTTTATTTTAAAAAAATGAAACAATATTATTTATAAACTAACGAGATAAACCTATGATCGGAACTTTGAATCGGTAAGACCCAACCGGGATTTGATGAGGGGGTTGTGTATGTTATTTTAGATTAACTATGTTTCATGGTAATTCCTGTAAATCGGCCTAAAGTAAGTTTCCAAGCTGTTTACTTTGCTGCTTGAAAACATTGACAAGCTACTAGAGGCTAAAGGTTAACAATACACACAATGGCTCAGCAACTGTGACCACATAAAACGATGGACCACCTGCTTCAGTTGTCTTGGATTCATGGGATCGTCGACAAATTAACACATATCCAACGGTTGCTGTGTCAAGTTGGTTTGATCTTGAAGCTATCAAAATCTAAACCCATCAATAAATCATGCCCTGAAGATGTTACTCTTTGATTTCATTCAGTCTCTCAGCCTCAGGACTCGCTTGTAAGCATAATATCAGTCAATCAAAAATATTGGGAGATACCATTTTTCTGTTAACTTGACTCTGCTCTTCTGTGACCAGAAGAGTGGCAACAGCTCGACCTGGAAACCAAATTGAATAACTCTAAATATGAATCTTATAGAAAGGAAAATTTTGGTTAAACAAGTCATCCAGCATGGATTTGGATTTTGATGAGTCGACCTAGGAATTGGTTGATTTATTGGATTAACTGTATTTAATTAGTTAATTTTCATCTAGTTTAATTTGAAACCTGATCGACGTCTAGTCTTGAACCTAGTCTTGAATCGGTGAGTCGCTAAGTTAAGCTACATATCACTGTTGACAAGAACCGAGAATATCACCTTAAAAAAAAAAAAAAACTCCAAAAGTTTTGTACAGAATGTAGCAAACTGAAATTGAACTTTAGAAGGAAAGTACAAAAACATTTTGCTTAGTAAATGACAGCAAGAGCAAAAGAAGGTGATGTCAATAGCAGCATCCATCTACTAATTACTTGAATAAAACCAAATTAGTGTCCGTCTGCATCATCATCTCTGAATTAACAGCTATGTCAAATACAATATTAATAATTAAAAAGAAAAAATAAAAAATAAAAAAAAGAAGGTGGTGGACTTGGATCCAGATCTTCTGCTTTTCTTCTATAAACAAAACATGGGGTTCCTCCCTCAACAATCCCAACACAGACCAACTCTTCTCTTCCATCAGCAGCAATGCCTGCACCTCCAAGGAATCTCTTACTTTCTCCCAATATCTTCTCCTTCACCTTACTTCTGTCCATAAACTCTCTTCTCTTGCGTTCTTGCTACTCCATTGACGAGCAAGGCCAAGCTCTTTTAGCATGGAAGAACAGCTTAAACACCTCCACAGATGTACTAAATTCTTGGAACCCTTTAGACTCAAGTCCATGCAAATGGTTTGGGGTCCATTGCAACTCAAATGGCAACATTATAGAGATAAACTTGAAAGCTGTAAATTTGCAAGGCCCACTGCCTTCAAATTTTCAGCCTCTCAAGTCCTTGAAGAGCCTTATCCTTTCATCAACCAATCTTACTGGTGCAATCCCGGCAGCGTTCGGAGATTATCTTGAGCTTGCTCTCATTGATCTTAGTGATAATTCTCTCTCAGGTGAAATCCCAGAGGAAATATGCAGACTAAAGAAGTTGGAAACTTTGTCTCTCAATACAAATTTTCTTGAAGGTGCCATTCCTTCTGGTATTGGAAACCTCTCAAGTCTAGTATATCTGACTCTTTTCGACAATCAACTCAGTGGCGAAATTCCGCAGGGCATTGGAGCATTAAGCAGATTACAAATTTTTAGAGCAGGTGGGAATAAAAATCTGAAGGGTGAGCTGCCTCAGGAGATTGGAAACTGCACCAACTTGGTTGTTTTAGGGCTCGCTGAAACCAGCATTTCTGGGAGTCTTCCTTCATCAATTGGGAAGCTGAAAAGGATTCAAAAGGTAGCCATTTACACAACACTCTTGTCAGGTTCTATACCAGAAGAGATTGGAGACTGCAGTGAGTTGCAGAACCTGTATCTGTATCAGAATTCTATTTCCGGTCCAATCCCGAGGCGAATTGGGAAACTCAGCAAGCTTCAGAGTTTGCTTTTGTGGCAGAACAGCATAGTAGGGGCTATCCCAGATGAACTTGGAAGTTGCACAGAGCTTACAGTCATTGATTTATCCGATAATCTTCTAACAGGAAGCATACCGAGAAGCTTTGGAAACCTTTTGAAGCTTGAAGGGCTGCAGCTGAGTGTTAATCAGTTAACAGGTACCATACCTGTTGAAATCACCAATTGTACTGCTCTCAGTCTTTTAGAAGTAGACAACAATGAAATCTCCGGTGAGATTCCTGCTGGTATCGGCAGCCTAAAGAGCCTGACTCTATTCTTTGCCTGGCAGAACAATCTAACAGGCAATATCCCAGAGTCTCTTTCAGAGTGCAAGAATCTTCAGGCTCTTGATCTATCATATAACAGTCTTTTTGGCTCAATACCCAAGCAGATTTTTGGATTGCAGAATCTCAGCAAGTTACTGATACTTTCCAATGATTTATCAGGCTTTATACCACCTGATATAGGTAACTGCACCAGCTTGTATAGGTTGAGGCTGAATGGCAACAGGTTAGGAGGTACTATTCCATCGGAGATCGGAAATTTGAAGATTTTGAATTTCTTTGATTTGAGTACCAATCTTCTTGTTGGAGGAATCCCTCTATCAATATCTGGATGTCAAAACATGGAGTTTCTTGATCTCCATTCAAATGGGATCACTGGTTCTGTACCTGATACTCTGCCTAAAAGCCTAAAGTATGTGGATGTCTCAGACAATAGGCTTACAGGTTCACTGGCTCATAGCATTGGTTCATTGATTGAATTAACCAAGCTTAATTTGGCGAAGAATCAACTTTCAGGTGGAATTCCAGCAGAGATATTGTCATGCAGTAAGCTACAATTGCTTAACCTTGGAGACAATGGTTTCTCTGGAGAAATCCCAAAGGAACTTGGTCAAATCCCAGCCCTGGAAATCTCTCTCAATCTTAGCTGCAACCAGTTTTCCGGCAAGATCCCATCCCAATTCTCTGATCTGAGCAAGTTGGGAGTACTTGACATCTCTCACAACAAGCTTGAAGGAAGCTTAGATGTTCTTGCAAATCTCCAAAACCTTGTTTTCCTTAATGTCTCCTTCAATGATTTCTCTGGTGAATTGCCTAACACCCCATTTTTTCGAAAGCTTCCACTTAGTAACCTTGCTTCAAATCAAGGTCTCTACATTGCTGGAGGTGTAGTAACACCAGGAGTCCACTTGGGACCCGGAGCACACACTAGATCAGCAATGAAACTATTGATGTCTGTTCTTCTCAGTGCCAGTGCAGTTCTAATACTACTAGCTATCTACATGCTAGTTCGTGCTCGCATTGGTAGTCATGGGCTGATGGAAGATGATACTTGGGAAATGACTTTGTATCAGAAGCTTGAATTCTCCGTTGACGACATAGTAAAAAATCTAACGTCATCTAATGTCATAGGCACTGGCAGCTCTGGAGTTGTGTACAGGGTGATTCTTCCCAACGGGGAGATGATAGCAGTAAAGAAGATGTGGTCATCAGAAGAGTCTGGTGCTTTCAATTCTGAAATTCAGACTCTCGGTTCAATCAGACACCGAAACATTGTCCGGCTTCTGGGCTGGTGTTCAAACAAGAATTTGAAGTTGCTTTTCTATGATTATCTTCCACATGGAAGCTTGAGTTCTCTCCTTCATGGTGCTGGCAAGGGAGGAGCAGAATGGGAAGCTCGATATGACGTTTTGTTAGGTGTGGCACATGCACTTGCATACCTGCACCATGACTGTCTCCCACCAATTCTACATGGGGATGTTAAAGCCATGAATGTTCTGTTAGGGCCAGGCTATGAACCTTACCTAGCTGACTTTGGCCTAGCAAGGGTGGTGAATAACAATTCTGATGATGATCTTTGCAAGCCAACTGAAAGACCTCAACTTGCTGGTTCTTATGGATATATGGCTCCAGGTACTTCTTGATTTTGGTTCAATCAAATTAATTTTTTCACTTCAATTAATTCAGTTTACTAAATCACTAATCATGTCTAATTGTTCTTGGTTTTTTTCCGTAGAGCATGCGTCGATGCAGCGTATTACCGAGAAAAGTGATGTGTACAGTTTTGGCGTGGTGCTTCTAGAGGTTTTAACAGGGAGGCATCCATTAGACCCAACTTTGCCTGGTGGCGCTCATTTGGTTCAGTGGGTTAGGGAACATTTAGCTAGCAAGAAAGATCCAGCTGACATTCTTGATTCAAAGCTTATAGGGAGAGCTGACCCTACAATGCATGAAATGCTCCAAACATTAGCAGTTTCATTCCTGTGCATCAGCACTCGAGTTGATGATCGTCCAATGATGAAGGATGTTGTTGCAATGTTAAAGGAGATTCGGCACGTCGATACCGTAAGGGCAGAACCTGACCTGTCCAAGGGGGTTAATTTGACAGCCGTTCGCTCATCACCTCCTGCTAGGATTGTCGTTTCACAAGGATCTTCAAACTGTTCCTTTGACTTCTCAGATGATTCAATCAAATATTGAATAAAGCCTCGGAAAATAGGAGGTTTGAGTGCTTTTGTCCATAGAAGGATCCATTAAAATGTGCAACCACAGTGGGAATTTTTAGTGTAATTTTACCCTTTTGAATTGTAGTTTTCACTATACACGGTGTTGTAGATTGTACTACTGATTCCTTCGAGTAAATTCAGTCAAGAACATTGACAAATGTAACAAAAATAAGAACTTTTGAGGCTTATAGAGGGTTAGATTGAAAGCTGTTTGATAGCACCAATACTAGAGGTGGATTGGATTATCTTGGAAGTGGGGATAGTGGCAAGAGAATGACTGCAGGCTATGTAGAAGCTGGACCAATGATTTGTTCATTTGGATCAATGTAATTGGAACTTATTGCCATGGAATGAATTCTCTCTCTCTCTCTCCCCCTCACGCACACACGCACACACACACACCCCCGCCCATGGAATGAATTCTCTCTCTCTCTCTCCCCCTCACGCACACACGCACACACACACACCCCCGCACACACACAATAAGATCAGTCTTTCCAGCCGAGTTCACATGGACCCACGTTTATTTCACCACATGACCATGTGCTGTCTGAGAGAGACTTTCCAGCAATTAACAAGAAAAAACTCTTTCAAAGGATACTAAACTTCGTTTAGAAGAGACTGCATGTCTTAATTCAGAAGCACATGCACAAGCAGGACCATCATGCCCGTTTATAAATAGCAAGATAATGATTTATAAACAACTGTTGCTCACGTTCAAAAGGTTTAGAGACCCACTCGAAAATTATAGTTATCAGAGGCGAGACATAAGGCAGTCCAATCTCTGTCTAATAATAATATACACAAGTTCCAGTATTTTTCTACAGTCATAAAAATGAGGTACGGAAGTGGAGTAATTAGTGGTTTTGGTGTTCAAGGGCACATCAGAAGAATTGACATGTAAACCAACACTCACAAGATCTCAAAGAAAATTTTGCACTTCATGGGTGCATGAATATTCCCATTATGTGTAAAAACTGTGATGATCTTCCAAAATCTAGTTGTTCCACTTGCCGCTTTGTCTTGGAGGTTGTCTTCATTCAGGTGGACTTCAGTCTACAAGATGTGATGACACTGGGGTATGCTGATGCAACCTAAAACTTGCACAGTAAGAGTTAAAGTGTCCAACATTTAGGCCACAGTCGAGTGTGTGCTAATGGAGACAGTAATTCTATCCACATTAAGCAACTTTTACAATTCAAGTGACCAGATGGACCATTAGCTAATTTGGGAATGGCCCACATTCATTCCTGAGTTGGCACCAGGAATGGCTCTTATTGTGCTCTAGGAGATGTGCTGTGATTCTAGCTTCTTCAATACAAAATTAACAACATCCCAGTTGAAACCACGATACTGAAGCCACCGAATAAGTCTTGATTTTCGTGTATCTTTGGGAACATCCTGACCTCGAAGCCATTGTTTTGAAGCCTGAATCAATAGCTGATCCATAGAAATCTTTGACATGCCCACTTTTGATTCTTGTTCGTCGGAGTCACCATCCTCAAAAACCAGTTTTAGTGCCTTGTCTGTATCAGCTTCACTCACTCCTTTGTTGGACAACGCCTGTTCAAACAATAACACTCCAATACCAAGTATTCAACACATTTTTCATTCAAATAACAGAAACTAAAAACATTTATTATTTATCTTTTCTTCCTTTCCCTTCTTTTTCTTGTTTTCTATTGGAAAAGGTGCACTAACTGGAATTTATCCACTAAAGTCATTGTTCACTAACAAGCAATCATCTTATCATCATCAATGAAGAACAATAAATATGAATCCTGATCTCTTGCAGCTAGCTAGGAGCCACTGCATTATACGGCATGTTAATGACATAAAATCTGAAGTCTAAGTCATATTGCTTCACTGCAGCTTACTTTATTAGCATTTCACCAACTGTTCTGGTAACCTACTCCATACACCTATCTCTCTTTGCCAGCAATCTCAGAAAAACAAACCAGCAAAACTTTTGAGAACAAACTACAATTATTATATTTTGACCCTTCCTCTAAAGATACCATTCCAAATCAAGTTCGCCAAATAAATGGATTCTTTAGTAATGAGATATTGCAGTAGATGCCTAGGTTCTAGCTATGAAATGTAATTTTCTTAAAAAAAATAAAAAAGATAAAAATAGAGTGACATTTATCAGGTGACAGATGGTGAAGCTGAACATGAAGCTAACTGGAAAAAGGACAGAATACAATGATAGAATAATGTTATCTATGCAGCATTAGTTAGACATTTTGTCAAGAAAGGATGAACTGAGAGAATTAGATTACTTTCTTGATCCGCCTAGGTCCCCAGCTTGAGGAAGACCATCTAGATCGAGAATATGTTTCTGCGTACAAGCCATCATTGACCAGCCCTCTGAAACAAAAAGAAAAGATTAAGGTCTATATTTTAATGCTTGTGGAAGCACAAAATTTCCTCAGTGAAAAGAGCCAATGACATCAAATATTAAAAGCGTGTAACAAGAATATGGGAACACATAAGACAGCCTGAAAATAAAACTTCATAAAATAAAGTCAACCATGCACCTGCTCTCGAAATCACCAATCACTGCCTCCACGATATGAGGAGGAAATCTTTTTCCATGCAATTTCTTCCTCAGTTCAACTGCTGTATATGCTCTGTGAGGAAATTAAACAAGCTTAAGGTGAAAGCTCCACACAGATAAATGTGCCCTTAACAATATTAGTAATATATATATATATATATATCCTTTCCATTTATAACTATCCAAGCAATTCAAGTTAATTGAGTCTCAAACTACAATGGTAGTTAGCTAACAGGATGGAACATGAGAATTAGAGGGGCATTGAGATCTCTGGTCTTAACGTAACGTTTGGTTCATTTTGTAAGACTAAATAATTAAGAGGGTTAACAACCGTGAAATATGTTACTGCAGCAAGCATAGAAAATCCATAAGTAATTATTACAAATTGTACTGCTGTTTGAGACACGTGAGAGGAAAATGTAATGAAGGTATTCCAATTGCTAACATATGATTGCCATTAGGAATGAATTACTTGAATTGCAAAACTCCAATGTTGGATTTCAGTGAAGAAGTGAAACAATTCAATGACATTGCTAACAACCAACAAAGAATAATAACAAAGGCAATAAAATTAAAACTATGCTTTAACCTTCTTGCAAGTAAACCAACGGCCACCATTTCAGCATCTTGCATAATCTTATGCACTATCATGCTCTGATTAGAAATATCCTTTTCTTGTTGCATTACACTCTCTTCAACATCCTCTTCTGGCTCCCCCATGAGATCATGACTTCTGGGTTCCGATTCATGATTGATTTTTTCTCCTAACTGTGAAAATGCTGTTACCTTTGGAGCATTTTGCTTGACTGATGAACATAAACAAATTGAAGTTGAACTTAGCGCGAGGACATGGGGAAATGGTATACAGAAACACACAGCTATACATGCAAAATATTGTTAATGATGGCATTGTACTGATGCTTGCTTATAATGAACATGCACAGAAGGGATGAGGGTGGGTGTAGGAAACTATGAGAACAAAAACTAAGATGACCGCTTAAAGTCCTATTAACCAATTCCAAATGTACAGTTTTAAGCTGCATATAACCAGAAAACTAGAAACTAAATCATTTTGAAAGCTTGCACTTGTGGAAGCACATAGTGCCGGTCATTTATATATGCTTCCGATGTCCTGAACCCGATTGTCTCATCAAGTATAGAGCAAGCGGGTTAAAGGAACAGCTGGAAGCTCATACATGCATAAGCTTTCCAAATCATCACTGATAATTAAAATCCTAACAGCATAAACACATGCCACATAAATACAAGATACTAATCAATAATTAACATCCACTCAGAGTTTAATTCTCATTCAAATATTAAGAAAAAAGGAAAACATTGTCAATAACAGAATTACCTTGCCAAGCATCATCAAACGACAGGCTCTCATTGCATATTCGATTTTGATTTTTCACCTTCTCATTCAATCTAAAATTTCCCCTTACTCCATCCAAGTTTTTATCAAATACCCTCTTCTCAGAACTCTTCACAGGCAAGGGATACTCAAATACTCTCTTCTCATAACCCATTCGACCTTTTGCCTTGTCATTCAAACCAAAATTTCCACTTACACCATCCAAATTTTTACCAAATACCATCTTTTTATCACCTTTCATAGGCAAAGAATTCTCTATCTCATCACTCTTTGAAGATCTCTTAGGAGTGTATCTAACCGGAACTGATGAACTGTTAAACTCCCTTCCTTTCAAACACAGTGTAGCATTGTTTGTCTTTACCCTACAAAGTATCGAAAACATATCATTTTAACCAACAAGATCACTTCCCATTTTTACTATAACCGCAAAAATAAATGAAGATTGCACATATATGAGCGCTTCAGCTCTTTGGCTGATTAAAGCTGTAGTTTTTAACTGTTTATCCCTCCAAAAAAATCAAGACTTTATCACTTTAACTAACTAACCAAAAAAGAAATCAAAATAAATAAACACTTCATTATTAGAGACTAATTACTTTTAGCTGATTAAAAAAGTTTGAATCTTTAAGCTTAAAATCATAAAAACACAAAATTAAATGGAAAAATAAATTAAATTTCTTTAGTTTATCTGTTAAAGAAGAGGGAAAAATTTGGCCAAATACAAACTTTCTTTCCTTTTCCTTCATTTTCTCAGCAACCAAGCAGAGGGTAAATGAATTTGAGAGAAGAATCTTACCAGGGAATGACGGGGACGCGAAATCGAAGAGATAACGGGACTTTGGAGGCTAGATTTCCCGCGAAAATTGACATTTTGGAGTTTGATTTTCAAGTTCCTGTACAGAACAATTGCTAAACCCTAATGTAGAAGAGAGGGGGTTTTTGTTTAAATCGCGCGTAGGGGCATTTTATTTATAGGCGCGTGGAAGATGACTTTGTCAGTTGGTGCAGTTAATTAACGTCCGTGGAGGGAAGGAACTTCTGTTTTTTAGATTAACATGGGTGTTCGGACAGCTTGTGTGCACTACGATTATTAACGTCCGTGGAGGGAAGGAACTTCTTCTTTTCTTTTCAACATGGGTGTTCGGACAGCTTGTGTGCACCGCGGGGGTGACAAACATGCATGGTGAGGTTCGAACCGCAAGTAAGGCACCGTAGAAAGGAACTTCTTCTTATTATTATTGATGGTTTTCATTTCATATTAATTCTTTCTACAAAAATATTATAAACACATGAAAGAAAAAATATTAATTTTTATATTTTTAGTATGAGAAAATGATGTTTATAATATTTTTTTTAATAATATAAAAAGATATGAAATTTATAATCATAATTATAGTTATAAGATCTCACCAAGTTGAGAGCTAAGAATTAATCCTCATTAATTCAAATTTTGATTTAAAAAAATTAAAATAATATAATTTAATTAAAAATATATATAAAAACCAGGCTCTAGATTGAAGAGTTATTAAATTTACCTGTAAAACAATTTTTTCACCAAGTTGAGAGCTAAGAATTAATCCTAATTAATTCAAGTTTTGATTTAAAAAAATTAAAATAATATAGTTTAATTAAAAATATATATAAAAACCAGGTTCTAGATTGAAGAGTTATTAAATCTACCTGTAAAACAATTTTGTGCATTCATAATATCTTATACTATTGTTAAATTCAAATTAATCAAGCTTATAATAAAATAAATAGTATGCATGTACCTATAAATAGAAATTTATTAAGTAAAACTTGTGATTTTCAATAAAATAATTTACTCCATTTCTTTAATCTTTTGCAATATGATTGAAAAAAAATAAAAATAAAAGGTGATATCATATAGCATTATATATATGAACTATTTTTGTTAAGGTTTATGGATGTTGAGCTTAAATTGAGCTCAAATCTACGTGTAAAGTTGAGCGTAATTATAGGTTAGAAGTCGCAGGTTGATCGGGTTAATTTATTTATTTTATTAAAATATTATTTTTTTAAAATTATATTTTTTTAAATAAGATGATATTATTTAATTCAAAAAAAAAATTATGAAACAACAAAAGCGCACAAAAAAAAATATTTTTTAAAATAAAATGATATTATTTAATTCAAAAAAAAAACTATGAAACAACAAAAGCGCACAAAGAAAGAAGAAGGAAAGTTGATTTCCTTTGTTTTTTAACATAGAAATGTTTCTTCTTGGTCTAATAGAAGAAGTATAGAACAGCAAAATATTAACAACAGTTTAATCAAAGATTGATCATACCCTTCCTACTCATATTTCCAAGCATTTATAACATGGAAAAACCCTGGTGTTGAAGAAGACCTTTCCTTTGGTGAATCATACATGCCTCCATCATTGCCTCTGCAATGTCTACCATCTCCAACTTTATCATCCCCACCTTCTTCTGCTGCTGGCTTCAGGATGAACAGTCCATGACTTGTGCTAGAGCCAGTAAACAACCAATCATGAACATCCCAAAAAATCTGTACCCCAACATCATCCACTTTCATATTCTCATTGCCTCTAAATCTCCAATTCAAATTCATTACTCGAATCACCTCGAATCCGTCTATGGTAATCCCCATTTCAGGATCACCTAGTCCTGACAAAGAAAATTCAATGACGAGGTCATGTTCTGTCTTGTCTTTTTGGAACACTGCCTTGGCACAAAATGATCGCTTCCCATACACATTTTCTTTCTTGCACAGCAATATAGGTTCTGTCAATGATGGTCTCTTTTTGGTTCTCTTGAAAGCATCCATCTTCATATCTCCAAGCATTAAAACCACCTCTTCATTGTAGACCAAAGCAACATAGTAATCTGATAAGGGCTCAGCATGGTTTGAGAATTTCGCTTGTCGAAAATCCCAGTAAACATCTACTCTTTTTCCATCTACTTCAAAAGATTTTAGACCTTTTTTCCCCCAAAACTGCCAAGTCTTTATATCAATCTTGCAAGTGTAATGACTTTCATCCAAAGGGTTTTCTACACTAATGCTAAGAGAACAGTTCATAACATTTTTGTTCCATGTAACTGTTACATTGCTGAGCAATTCTGCTACCTCCACCGTGTAGATGTAGGTGACAGAGATTTGAGGAGATTTGTTTGTTGTCTGCTCCTCGGTTTCTTTCTCCGTGGATGATGGTTTTGTATAGTTAGTTGGCTCAGCTCCTGGAAGATGAGCAAACATAATGTAAAACGTAACGAATGCCTTCTATTTCGACAAATTAGGCCTTGAGCTTGCAGATGCTGTGATGGAACAGGCTGACATTTCAATCTTGATAAAAGGATCAAACACCAAAAGCAGTTCCCCTGCAGCAATTAATGATTGTTCCAATGCACATAAATTGGAAAACTACCTGCAAAACACAGAAAAACATCATATTAACATCGGTCATATGTCCTCAAAACAGATACCAATCAACTTTCTTAAGAAATCTAATACCATGCAAGCTTCCTTTAAGAAACACAAAAAGGGTGGTTACCTTGGCCTAATCAGCATTGACAGACCAACATCACACGTTGAATCTGATGCAATTCTCGATGGTGATTGAAGATAAGGAAGGAACCAAAATGTTCAAGAGACGGAGAGACCTTGTATGGAATTTGCAGGAACCAAAACATATGTTGCAGGAGACTCAGTTAATGGATTTGGAAATTGGGTGTTATTAAAAATTTTAAAAATTGATTGCAATTAATTCATTTGTGGTGTTATTAAAAATTTTAAAAATTGATTTATTTAAAGTAAAGAGCATTAAAGCCTTTAAGAACAAATTCAATATGTATTTGTTACATCTCTTAGTGTTAAACTAATCCTTAGTATTATATAATGCAAATCACACCTACTTAAACCAAATGAACTGCTGGATATGCAGGCATGTATAACAAAAATAGCCTGAAATGGGATGAATTCACACTGACAAAATCCTTGATGTTGTAGAATGATAAGTGTAAGCAAGCACAAGAACACAAAGAAGATGTACATCCATAAGCGATGAACATTAGTACCATAACTTGTAAATTACAAGAAAATTTTCCATGGTAAACCATAACTTGTAAATTACAAGAAAATTTGCCATGGTGTAGGATATGTGGAAAGGAAGTCATCTGGACTACCATCCTCAAAATCCTCTAAAAAGAAGATGAAGCCAGTATTCAAACAGAACAGTCACTATACAACATGTTGAGAATATATCAATGGAAGTAAATTCATCCTATATTCTGTCAATCCTCAAGGTAAAATCATAAACTTTCCGCGAGGAGTAGATCGACTCCTTCTGAATTCAGGCATAGATGTGTTTCCACCTTCTTTCACAGGATGAGTTACGTTATGTGGAAGCTTGTTTTCAAGTTTTCCAGGTATTAAGGGTTCCACAGCATGGACAACTCTGCAAATCATTGACATTTCTAGTATTATTAACACAGGCATATATAGATATACAAAGGTTTACAGGAAGGGGGGAAAACTTCTTTGCGTTGAGGCTTTGAAAAGAACATTTTGAATCATACCTTGGTTCAAGATTCTGAGAGTTCCTTGAGAAGTTCCTCTGAATCTTCTTCACCTTTAAAGCACCTATTGTTGGGGACACAGGAAGCAGATGCTCATTTTCTGGCTCTGAAAAGTCACTCTTTCGTGGCTCCTCTATTTTTTCACCAGCATCTATATCAGGGAGCTTTGTTGTCCCAACATCAGACTTATTGAACTTCGCAGGAAGTTGATGCTTTGCCTTAACCTTGCTTTCATTTTTCACTTTTCTAATGCCTCCTTGTCTTATATTAAGAGCTTGTCTAAACTGCTCCTCGTCATGTTCTGGGTATACTTTCCTCGTGCTAACCCTTTGGAAGTTGTAAAATGCGTTGGATATATTATCCTGCTTCACCGCTTCTTGTGAGCCTTTATATGGACCCTTTGAGCTGTTATCTGCTGATGCGATCACTGGAATTGCAGCAATGGATTTGTTGGTAGGCACTCTAGCTGGGAATGGTACTCTTGAAACTGGTTGACTCTCAACTGTCTCCTTGACCCTGCTTCTAATGTGGGCTCCTCTATCTGTTGAGATTGATCTTCTAACAGGAGGGGATGGTGATCTTGGTTTTGTGGAGCTCGCTAACATCTCTTCGCCTAAGAATGGAATCCTTGGTAGTATTTCCTTGTCTGTGAGTGAAGAAGGAAACCTTGATCTCCTTTGCTTACCCGAAGAACAACTTCTAATCTGAAAATCAAAATCAACCACCCCAGGATATTCCTTGAGAATAGAAGTAACTAAAGATTGCAGCAAATAAAATAGTCTCTTGCTTTCTTTACCTCTGAGCTTTTAGTGTCATCATTTGACCTTTGAGATGTCTCAGGTTTGAAGTTGGCATTTGTACCATATCTTGGCACACTGAAAGGAGAAACTGCTCTTGTTCTTTGAGATTCTGTTGTGCTTCTAGTACTACCACCTTTGATTTGCTCCATTTCTGCTTCCTTTCTCTCCAATGCTTGTTTAAGATTTGATATCTAATCATGGAAATAAGCATCAGATAAATTTCCCATAGGAATCAAATATTGAAAGAACAGCATAAACAAGTGGAGAAAAGTAAACCTCTTCTTTCAGCTCTCGGATTTCGCCAGTTTCCTTGTTCGATTTAGCTGCCCCAAGTTCTATAGATGCTACTCTCTCGGCAAACTTCAGTGTGCTAATTGTCTCCCCAATGGAATTAAGTTCAGGATTTATATGTACAAACATCAATGTTTTAGCATGCCCGCCTAAATATGGAAAGAAACAATAAGAAGAAATGAAACAAAAGAAAAAAATATTTGAAAGGAAAAGGTTGCTTGTTATGATCAGATACCTAAAGAATCCTGCAGAACTTGTGTAAGCTTGCTGTTTCTATAGGGAACATGTGGACTCTTCTGTGCAAGAGCAGAGATGACATCTCCCAAAGCGGAGAGAGATCGATTAATATGTTGAGCTTCTTTCAATCTCTCACCAACAGCTTCTGATTTATCCACTCTTTCACTTCCAGCTAAATCCACCATGTGTAAGCAGCCTTTAAGAATTGATCCAGAAACTAATTCTTTTCCATAGACATGAACTGTCAAAACACTGCCGCAAGCCAGAACCATCACAGTGAATACTTGAAGAGTGAATTTTAAACTCTGCTAGAAATAAATCTTTCTACCTATGAGATCGACTGCTTCGCTCGTTTAGAGCAGTTGCACCAACAGCACGATTTCTGTGACCAATTTTCATTAGATCAAGAACATCTTGGGTGCTTGAAACTGGAATCCAGCTTGCATCAGGTACATTAAGTCCATTCAACTGCGAGTTGTTACGGATGTCTAATGTATGCATAGTTAAGGCAAATCAACTCCTCAAGGCATATAATTCATCTGAGATTTTATAAAAGTCAGCAATCATCATGCTATGAAGCTAAATATATATCAAGTCAATTTTGAAGGATATCTTCTGTTGGAGCCATCACTGACTAAGAGGTCTCTCACTTGTTCATTATATATCTCTATCATCTGAACTCCAACTTCATACTTAATGACATCTCTCCTTGTCTTTGAAATCTGAAATAAGTCACGCAGAGCTCGATAGTTCACACCCCATGTTTCTTCAGAAGTCAAATCAGGGCCACTCTGTCAAAAATCAAACAGAAAACGAGCTGATGTGCATAATTACATAATTACTGTTGTTGAAAATGTTATCAGCTAATAACTCAAAATCAATGGTATACCATTGTATATGTCTTCCCTGATCCAGTTTGCCCATATGCGAAGATGCAAACATTATAGCCGTCTAGAACTGACCGGACTAACGGCTGAGTGTCCACATATATTTGTTCTGAAAATAAAAAAGAAAATCATTAACATTTCAGAAAACCTGTAGATAAACAAGAAAGCGTAACTATATTTTTTTTCTCAAAGGCCCTTTAACAAATGATGGCCTCAAACTTGGTTGCATCTTGAAGAGTTACAGAACCTTTAGTAATCACCATCACACAATTCTACAACAAGAAAGATATCATACCTTGAGTAACATTTGATCCAAATACTTTGTTGAAGGAAAACACTTTTCTTGCTTCTTTCCCATTCTTAAGAGGATTAACAATCATGATATTTCCATTTTCCCCAATATAGTCGACAGCAGATTGCCTACTCGATTGGCCCGGTAAGAAGGGCCTGACTCTACAATAGACCCTAATTGTTCCTGCTCAAAAAAGAAATGTTACCGTCTCATAAAATTCATAGAGTTCTTAACTTAAATAGAACAGAAAGTAAGAAGTGGCCACCTTTAAGGTCTTGTACTTGATTGTAAAGTTGCCGATTTTCCTCTAAAACTTGGTGATAAGTAGAAGATGCTACTTCAAGGTCCCTGATATGATGCTCTGAGGTAATAAAAGTCAGAATGTTTTAAGGTCCAGAACACCATTCTAAATAAATTCAGAAGATTCACTGATTGACATAAGAAATTTTAATGTTCTCACCAAGCCTACCGACTTCTTCCTCCCAACCTGCTTGAATTTGTTTCACTTGTTGCCTCGTCTCCTTGTAATGAAATCTTAGCTCCTGTAAGTATCAATTATGTCAACATAAACAAAAAAACATATCATGGAAAAGAAGTGTAGGTTTTTTAGAAATACTGAAGGAGTAAACTTTTAATAGGCAAATATTCAAACCTCAAGCTGTTTCTGATGAAGATCGATTACTTCTGCGTTACCAGAAGAGTTACTAACAATATGCCGAATAGTTTCTTTTTTCCCACCACAGACACAAAACTTGGAGAAATCACTTGAAGCCAAACTGGTTCTTTGTCTAAGATATTGGGAAATGGCTTCTATGAATTCAGTCTTTGATAGGGAACCAATATCGCCCTTCAAAATTTTCTTCAGGAGCAGTCCAAGCTGCAAGGAGTGATAAAAAGAGACCATTACTAGTTACTTCAAGGCAGGAACATTGGACTTGCTGATATATTAATCTTAGGCAATCACTTTTACATAGAATTGAAAAGAATACACAGTGAGACTCCGAAATTATTATTACCTGTGTGCCCTGAGAAACAAGCAATGCTGAGAAATCCTTAACCACCTTGCTGAGCAAAGCATCTACCACCTGAAAGTTATCACCATATAATCACATCAGATTCCATAGAATGATAGAATTGACAGGCAACAAAACTGTCTTGTTTTCAATTTCCATTGTTGGATTTCATTCCCATATTGGGTAGCTTGTACTCAGGTCTGATTAATACAATTGTGCACATTTGCAAACAAACTCAAAAGGTCTTACCTACCATTCCATTCAAAGGTAGCTCTTCAATCCCATTGCTCTCATTAAGGTAAGCTTGAAGAAGTCTGAGTCCAAAATGATCGAAAAGAAAGGCCAGAGCATTGGCAGTTTTGGTTTCTTCAATTGCGACCTCATTAGAAAGATGAAGAAACTCTAATAGTTGTTCATACTGTGATGATTCAGATTCATCAACAGACTCATCAGCACTTTCACTGCCGACCAAAGAAGATGGCAATTCCTTTGGGAAAGATACGATTTTAACAAGCCCTCCATATCTCCATACCCCAATCCCACCAGCCTGCTTCCACTCATAATATCCCTTCAGACAGAGAATGCAATCTACAACCTTACTCGATGAACCTCCCTGTATCCAAGATTTTAAACACAAAAATGCGTAACTAGAAGAGACATGCGACAACAAATAAAGCACAACAGAGGTATGGAGATAGTTCCACCCTTTATGCTATGAATAAATGTAATGTCCGAATTACACTTGGAATAGCAGATATATGGAAAACTAGGCCTTGATTAGCAAATTCCAGTGCACATAAACCAATCTAGAAGGTGTTTTGGGAGAATCACAGACCTTCTCCAAGTCAGATGCTTCAAAAGTCAAAAGCTTCATGTCTTTAACAGCCACCAAAAAATTCCTCATGTTCTCAAAGTACTGAATTGCAGATTGTGCTGCTCCTTCTGTTGACTGCACGGTGAGAATCGAATTGTCCACCACCTATTTAAATTTTACAGATGAAACAAAACTACCATCGACATCAGAAGAAACAATTAAGAATTTTATCATAATTATTCCAGCAGAACATTGTTGACTCATCTCTAAGTTTATAGAAATTGTCGAGTCCCGATTAGAATTATGCACTTGTCAAAGTAGAACATATGCCAGTTTCATCCATGAATGCTGATAGCCTAACATTGTCAATGCAAGCTTCTATCTAGAAAAAAAAAATTATGCATGTATCAATGCTAATACTGATGCAGGGTTTGAAGAAGCTCGTACCTTGAGAACAGCACCAGGATTGACTTTATTGAGGACATTGCAGAGAATGAGGCCATTTCTTAGTGCAAGACAAAACTCTTCCTCTGAAGGTTCGTTGGGCAGGGATCTTGATCCCCCCTTGTCCATTTGTCTCAGCCATTCTGCTGCTTGGTACCTCCTTGAAGCTGAGACGCATGAACAATAGACAATGAAGTAAGAATTTCAAGACCATTTTTGCAATTAGCTTGCTACACTAAATTGTATCAAATTCAATCCACAAAATGGGCAATAGTTTAGAAAAAAACTGAAAATTTGCCATAATTTTCCTATTATTTTTCACTTCTTTTCAATTATCATTGTTATTGGGTTAAGCTTGATCTCATGATGGATAGGCCTAATCTAAGTTATTAAAATAGTTACTAAAAAAAATAATTATTTTTTCTAATTATATATAAAGGAACGTAATCCATATAAAAAAAAATTATTATTGTAAGTATATAGTTTTTTTTTCTTTTTCCATCTTGATTCTTGTATTAACTTAACAAGATTTATAAAAATATTTATATAGTAAAATATTATTTTTATTCTAGTAATTAAAATGACATTGAAATAATTGATGAAAGAATAAAAAAATAAATTCTCACAGTTTTTTTTTTTTTTCCCGATCTACGATTCTTAATGGAGCTTGAAAATGAACACCGCAGGTACTGCGGTAACAATTAAACCACGGTCCCCTACTACTCACTATTGCTCAACAAGAGAACTCAGGCCAAATAACCCTAGCTGCAATTCTTAATAGCCAGCCTTAATCATCTAGTTGTTTAGACTTTTTCCGTACACAATATCATACCTCTACCAACCTTGCCTTTAAATTTATGGCCCTCAATATTAGGAATTGCTAGGGACCATATTCCCTCTTCTTTGGCACTATGCTGCCCCACACTTCACTATCCAATTCCATAATTCTGAAGTGTGGTTGGTGAAAATAGCAGATGTATAAAATATGTCCGGGCATGGTTTTCGCCAGCATCGGCAAATACACAATTTATCACCACTAGCATTTCAAAAGAACAAATCTCCTGAAATTCGAATCATTTGTTTTCTAATTCCAGTCTTGAGGATAGCATCCTCCCTGCTTTCTGGAGGAGAGTTTCAGAGGGATGAATGATCATCAGCTTCAAATTACGCCTTTTCGATACAAGAAATGCTTCATATTGCGACAGAACATCAATGCAACAAGTCATGGTCCATGTTTTAGGCCCTGCTATTATTAGCTAAACTTATCGTTGCTTACACCAGAGCATGGGTGATTATGCGGGTAGGTCTAGTTCCAAATAATCAAAGATTTTGCACAAAAGAAAAGACCAATCTACCGTTTCTTTCGGCTACCAAAAACAAAAGTGGGGTTGATTTGGACCCACTTCAGCACAAGTGATGAACACCAGTTTATTTTCGACTCTGTGATCCCCCACACTCTGCCTTTCATCATGATATGCTGCGCAATCTTTTTTTCAGGCAAATGATTATATGACCACTCGAAAATTTATAACAAAGAATAGAGGACAAAAATTCAACAAAGTGAAAATCATAGAAACTATTAAACCAGCAAAAGAGACAACATAGGAGTAAGAATCTAAGTGAATTTGTAATCGTAAAATATGGAATGTTATCTATTCTTACCTGCTTCTTCAGCTTTTCTTTGAGCTAATTCACGGTCATTGATAATCTCCTCGGTGTAAGAAGGCTCGTTGCTGGACATCAAACCCTTTAACCCTCTCAGATTCTTGCAAGGAGAGGTAAAAATGGAGCCATTGATGGTTTCTTGAGGCATCTTTGTGCCTTGGTACTCTCACCAGGACGTACTAAACTATTTCTCACTGCAAAAAACCATCATAAAAATGCACAGAAACCTGATCAGAACACTCGAAAGAAGTTGGTGAGAATTCAAACCCGGAAAGTAATATTCCACTTTTATTGGAGCAGTTAGTTTGGTAAGAAATTAATGTGATGCTCTTTAAGAAAGAACTAAAACATGAACACTTAACACATAAACAAGAGCTGGTAAGAAAAATAATGCTAAAAAAGAAAGAACATCTGACAAATTTGGAAACCATACGGAGAAGATTAACAAGACTTCTAAGCAGAGATGCCATGCACAAAACTCAAGGAATGGCCCAAAATGAAGAACTACTACACATGATCATCACCACCATAGAAAAGAAACACCAAGCTCTTGCAAAGAAAAGTAGTAGACTTCAATTCCCATAAGGCAGTACCTTTAAAGGGTCTTCTTGAAATCCAGCAAACTCAACAAAGAAGTATAGGAGTTGAGCTAATAAATGTGGAGCAGCAGATCCAGTCTAGTTATCCAGGTATAATGGAAAGTGAAGGAAGCAGGGTTCTCGTGTGTAGTGAATGAGAAAGCTTTCAAAACTAACGTAAGCCAGGCATTAAATGCTCCTGCTTCACAGGTTTGAGAGCGCTAGAGGAGGAAGAGAGAGTGCGTATGCTCACGAAGAGGAAATACTATAGAAAGCCCTCCTCAAAATTGAAACTTTAGCGTTGTATCACTCTTCCTTGGACCTTCGCCTTCTTGTACATTAAAGTAACAGTAATGCAAATTGCATTGCTCTTTTCAATTTTCTTTTCTTCTTATTACTAAAATCTTTATAATAAATGTTATTTTGAAATTTCTTTAAAATTAATTAAATAATATAATGGATTAATTGGTCTTATCGTGTCCGTTCCTATTAAATTTAATTTGAAATTCAACCAGGACCGGGCACTAGATTGACAAATCACTAGATTGCCCGTGGGAGGGGTTGAAAGGCGACAGCATTAATTACCATTTTATCCTTGGCGGATATAAAAATACGGGAATGTTTTGACTTGAAAATGTCCTGCCACGTGGAATGCAACGAGGGAGCAAATCAGATGATGACAAGTGTGGTCATTTCTGGGGCCCCTGGATAGTTGGACCGGACGGCAAGATCAGGGCAAAATGATGGCATGGCTATGATTTTGTTATGACCTTTTCTTCTTTTTTTTAACTAATAACGTGACGGTGTCTTTTGCTAGTAAGAGTGTCCGTTATGTCTTTAATTAATAACTATCTAGCTGGTGGTCAAATGGTAAAAACTTGGAATTAGAGTGTCCGTTATGTCTTTAATTAATAATTATTTAGGTGGTGGCTAAGTGTTAAAGATTTGGGATGAAGGGGTTTATTTCCTCTGTGGTCTCATGTTCGAATCTTTCGTTACTCATATGATGGCCACTGGAGGCTTACATGGTCGTTAACTTTAGGGCTCGTGGGATTAGTCGTGATGCGTGCAAGCTGACCCCGACACCCACATTAATCTAAAAAAAGAGTGTCCGTTATGACACATGTACATTCCACACCATGCAATGTTCTACGGTGACACATGTACATTCCACACCATGCAATATTCTCCTGTACAGGAGGATCATGAGCACTGATGATCACTAATTTTTTTATTTAAAATTAATTTTTTTATATTTTTTAAATTGTTTTAATATATTGATATAAAATTATTTTTAAAAAAATAAAAAAATTATTTTTTTAATATATTTCAAAATTAAAAACACTTCAAATAATAACTATTATTATATTTTCAAAGAAATACTCACATTAACATGTTTAGTGGTTGTTTGGCAATGTGTTTAGAAAGTGTTTTTAAAAAAAATTGAATTTTTTTTAAATTAATATATTTTTTATGTTTTAAAATTATTTTGATGTGTTGCTTTTTTAAAAATAAAAAATATTATTAATATATTTTTTTAAATAAAAAATATTTTAAAAAACAATTAAAAATGTTATTTTAATTTTAATTTTAATTTTAATTTTTTTCTGTCAACGGCATCCTAGTGTTTGGTGAAGGGAAATAACAAAGTAGGTGGGGGGAAATGGCAGTAGATTCTCCTTAGGAAATGAAAGCACAGATCGCAAATTTAAAAAGGAGCTTTGTCGTTTTGTTACATCTTAAATCGAGATGTTTTTCAATTATTTTATTTTACATCTAGGAACTAAGTCCCTCTTTATTTTACATTTAAAACTGTATTTCAGTACATTTTAAAAATATATTTAATTTTTTTAAAAATCAAATTATTATTTTTTAATGTTTTTAAATAATCTTCACGTATTAAATTTCCTCGCAGCAATCTCTGTTTAAATTGTCTCACACATATAATATTATTACTCACACACACACACACACACACATATATATAAAATAGAATAAAGGCAAGGACAGTAAGTAGTCGTTGCATATTGTTTGAAAAGAAGAAGAGGCAAAAGACTTGAGCCCTCCAGTTGAGACGTTGGATCCCATAATTCAAATGATTGCAGAGGCAAACTTTCTTCTCTCTCTTTGGACCCCATGTAATGTCATGGACCCCTTGGAGGGATGTGACCCCACCGTCTCTCGCCTCCGGGATGGAAGAAGGTGTTTAAGGTTTAATTACGATTTTTTTAAAGTATTTTTTTTGTTAAAAATAAATTAAAATAATATTTTATTATTTTTTAAAACTTATTTTTGATACAACATATGGAGAGGATTGAAAATACCAAAAAATATGTTAATTTTAAATAAAAAATTAATTTAAAGAAAAACACTTTTAAAATATAAAAGTAATCTCACGTATATTTAGTCTTCCTCTAGTTGAACTGCTTTTACTTGCCTTTTGCTAGGGCATCTCCTCGGAGAAGACTTCGACGACAAGCATGTTTTACAGTAGAAAAGAGGACTTAGTGCGTAATCAAGGGTTTGTAATAGTGATTTCCTTTTCCTCGGAGGAGGCGGCTTGGAAACGAGAGAAAAACAGCATTTTTTGGGAAGAAAAATTGACGGGACTTCATGAATTGCAATCATTCTTCATTCCCATGCAACGGAAAGGTCACGAGAAAGAGAGATACGAATTTAACAACTTGGCTCATAGTTGTAAGATCCAGTTTGGTGGCCACTTCAGTTTAAAATTATAGTTTTGGGTTTTGACCGGCTAAGTCGTGTAAAATTTTATTTTTAAAAAAAATTAAAATAATATTATTTTAATAAAAAATAAAAAAATAAGAGTTAACAAGTTTGCAATCGGATTAACTGGATCTTGATTGGGTCAATTGGATCGCCAAGTCAGCTTCTTCTATTTTTTTCAACTAGGTCTAGTTCCAACTCCAAATCGGTGGGATCCTAAGTCAACTCGTCAGGCCAAGTTTCAAAATAATAACTTGGATGGTCATTAGGATTGGTTTTTTAGATCAAACCAGATTTTCTAGCTACGTAGTTCTTAAATCTTAAATATAAATATAAATATACCGTTGAATGCTTTTATATAAGAAAAAAATAATAAATAGTATATTGAGAATAAAGAAAAAATCAAAAGATGTTCTTACAAAACAAAGATAAACAAGAGCCATTGATGACCAAAAGAGAGGCATGGCATGTATATCTTTTTAAATAAATAAATAAATAATGTAATTTATTCTTGGATCACTTATGCAGCATATTTATATATAAAAAAAAAATTAATAATTTTTCTTATGCATGTCCTTCTAGAGTCGAACGCAACTCCAAAGGTTAATCTATTTAATGCCAAAAACAAACTCAAAAGGTTAATCTAGCCATTGTTTATTTTCCCAGCCATTAATGGACTGGCCCACAAAAAGTTTATGGGCCCATAGAAGGATTTTTCAATCCAGCTCTGTTGGGCCCTTTAGAGTGAGAGCCAGGTAGCCCAGATAAAGAAGGCTCAGGTATCATATATTATTAATACACATAATATGAGAAAAGAAACCTCGCGATTTTTACTGTTCTATATTTTATATGTTTTTATATTTTAAAAGTATTTTTTAAAAAAATATTTTTTTTTTATTTTCTTTAAATTATTTTTTTTGATAATTTATATTTTTCGATGTGTTAATATCAAAAATAAATTTTAAAAAATTAAAAAATATATTATTTTAATATATTAAAAAAATACTATAAAAAACAACTACTATACCAAACAAGCTCTGTGTTGTTCATGTAAGCACAAAATACCTTAACATATAGTATTATTTTTTTAATTTATGTAATTTTCATGGTTTTCAAAGATAAAGGGTGTCAAGGAGTTTGCTCTTGATAAGTGAAGTTGATGGGTGTTCATCAAAGAAAAATAAAAAACTATGTCATGGCCAAAGAAAGCACATAGAAATTGAGATCCATTTTTATTTTGAGACTTTGGTTTTGTTTTTATGCCGTTTAACGTGGATTAGAACAGGATTTACAGTTGAAAATAAGTATGGACATTTAGAGTTGAAATAAGCATGGACATTATATGAAAGAAAAAAAAAACTATTTCGTTCTTGATGAATGAAATTTTTTAATATTAATCTCAATTTTATTTTTTAATAATTCACTCATAAAGAAAATATAGCGGACCACACATTATTCTGGTTGGATCTAAGCTTGGTTTGGGCTTGTGATGCATCTTTTTTTAATATATTTAATTTTTATTATAAGAAAACAAGAGTTTTTTTTATTCTACAATTAATCCATACATTTTGTTATTCATATACTATTTATAATATATTTTGTAATGTTTTTTGCAGAGGTTACCATCAGATGATTTGACTGGGAAAACACAAGGCCTAGGTTTTCACCTCCCTCCCTGGCCATGATTTGATTGGGAAAACACAAGGCCTAGGTTTTCACCTCCCTCCCTGGCCATGATTTGATTGGGAAAACACAAGGCCTAGGTTTTCACCTCCCTCCCTGGCCATGATTTGATTGGGAAAACACAAGGCCTAGGTTTTCACCTCCCTCCCTTGCTAATTTTCATATGAAATTTATTCGGTAGTGCTCACTTGCTAGATGACAGAGACAATTGACATCAATGTTTTGAGAACGCAAAGCCTTAATCTTGTCCGCGCAGATGTCATTAACGACAAAACATGCGCTCGGACAGAGTTCCGGGTTTTGGTGTTATATTCCTTATCAAGTTGCTTGATGTATCTTTCAAAGACTCCCGCATCACTTTCAGACAATTTGAGAATGTAGTTGAATCTGTTTTTAAAAAAAACATTAAAAAATTTTATTTTTTATTTTTATTAAAAGTTAATATAGTTTATATATTTTGAATTATTTTTATGTACGGATATTAAAAATAATTTTTTAAAAATAAAAAAAATATCATTGATATGTATTTCAATACAAAAAATTATTTGAAAAACAACTGTTACCACACTACCAAATACATTCTAAATCTTTCTAGTTTAATTCAAGAAATTTCGATTATCGTGTAATTGTATCTAATATTTATATAATATAACATAAATTTAAATTTAATTGTTAAATGGTAGTTAGAATTTTATTTGAAATTTTTAGATATATTTTTTATATTAAATTAAGATTTCAGATTAATTAAAGTACAAGAAATTCTCACGAAACATGTACATCACCATAAGTAATTCATAATTTATTATTTTGAACTTTCTTTTTTAAGATAATTTTTTTTTGGATATTAGAAACTTATTTTTAAGAGTTTCTTAATTATTTTTAATAAATAATAATATAATTTTTAAATATAACATAAATTCTTTAATATTTCAAAATTATTTTTCTTATAAAGATTCCTTGGCTATGCAAGGAAATAAAATGTGAGGTATTTAAGAGCCAGTAGATTTTGAGCTGTTTTATTTTATCATCTGGATATTTATATTCAATTTAGAATATGAGTTAGTTTATATTTAGTTTAGTCTAGAATTTTATATATTAAACTTGTGATAATTAGCTACTAAATTAAATTCATTGGTTTACAACCAAAAAATATATTAGAATCGTGTAAAGGCGGGCTCAAGCTTCAAATAGCAGTCTCATTTATGATTGGACCGTTTGAAGTGGAAATGTGAAACTTCTTAATTTTTGTGGGCTAGGCAGGTAATTTTCGGCCTTTCTATTTCTGGGATTGTGACCTTCTAAGGCAACATTAATGACTTCATTATAGAACACTAATAATGCATTTAATGAATTAGATTACAGATCAGGTCATTATTTCTGTATATAGTTATTAAACTAAAATCGACTAATTTAAGTTATAAAACTGAAATGAAATAATAAATAAATAAATAATAAAATTTAAACCTTAATAAATTTAATATTAAATGATAAAAATAAAAATAAAAAGTTAATTAAAAATAAAACTTTAACCAATTAAAATAACCTATCAAACTTGTAATTTATATCATAAAAATATAATAACTCTTTTTATATTAAAAAAACATTACAATAAAACCTCTTCCTTTCTTAGTTTAGATTTAATACGGCAATTTTACCTAACGTATCGGTCCATGCATTAGCAATGCCCCTCTCCATCGCGATTTGACGTGTATTTATAATAAATTAAATTAAAAATAAAAAAAACTTTAATAAAAAAATCAAGCTTAAAAAATAAAAATACAAGAAATAAAGTTGAAATATTGCAAACAAAAAAATCTACTTATATATTTTTAGATAAAACAAAAAAAAAATCAATTAATAAGAAGATATCCAACATTCATCGATAAGTGCTGTATTTAAAGGAACAAGACATAACAACATATCTAATAACATGAAAAAATTATATTTTATATCATCAAAAAACACCAAGCGTACTATAAATATACTATCCAAAGTATACGAGAACATCCAACAATAACAACTTTTAAAATTTAAATTAATACAAAAGGATATATATATCACCTTAATTACTTAAACAATCACTCAAAAACTAATGTAAACTTAACTCTATAATTTAATTTTCTCAACTTAGACATCATTTAGATACATAGTGCAAACCATGTTTTTTAAAAATTTAATTATTTTATTAAACATCGATTACCGTGTAATTGTATCTAATATTTATGCAATATAACATAAATTTAAATCTAACTATTAAATCATGTTAGAATTTTATTTGGAATTTTGAGATATATTTTTTATATTAAATTAAGATTTTAGATTAATTAGAATACAAGAAAGTCTTACGAAACATGTCCATAGTCACCATATGTAATACATAATTTATTATTTTGAACTTTCTTTTTTAAGATAATTTTTTTTTGGATATTAGAAACTTATTTTTAAGAGTTTCTTAATTATTTTTAATAAATAATAATATAATTTTTAAATATAACATAAATTCTTTAATATTTCAAAATTATTTTTCTTATAAAGATTTCTGGCTATGCAAGGAAATAAAATATGAGGTATTTAATAGTACGTGGATTTTAAACTGTTTTGTTTTATTATTTGGATATTTATATTCAATTTAGAATATGAGTTAGTTTATATTTAGTTTAGTCTAGAATTTTATATATTAAACTTGTGATAATTAGCTACTAAATTAAATTCATTGGTTTACAACCAAAAAATATATTAGAATCGTGTAAAGGCGGGCTCAAGCTTCAAATAGCAGTCTCATTTATGATTGGACCGTTTGAAGTGGAAATGTGAAACTTCTTAATTTTTGTGGGCTAGGCAGGTAATTTTCGGCCTTTCTATTTCTGGGATTGTGACCTTCTAAGGCAACATTAATGACTTCATTATAGAACACTAATAATGCATTTAATGAATTAGATTACAGATCAGGTCATTATTTCTGTATATAGTTATTAAACTAAAGTCGACTAGTTTAAGTTATAAAATTGAAATGAAATAATAAATAAATAAATAAATTATAAAATTTAAACCTTAATAGATTTAATATTAAATGATCTTTTTATATTAAAAAAACATTACAATAAAACCTCTTCCTTTCTTAGTTTATATTTAATACGGCAATTTTACCTAACGTATTGGTCCATGCATTATTATGCCCCTCTTCATCGCGATTTCACGTGTATTTATAATAAATTAAAATTAATTATATATAATAAATTAAATTAAAAATAAAAAAAACTTTAATAAAAAAATCAAGCTTAAAAACTAAAAATACAAGAAATAAAGTTGAAATATTGCAAACAAAAAAATCTACTTATATTTTTTTAGATAAAACAAAAAAAGAAAAAGATCAATTGATGAGAAGTTATCTAACATTCAAAGATAAGTGTTATATTTAAAGGAAAAGGATATAACAACGTATCTAATAACATGAAAAAATTATATTTTATACTATTAAAAGATATCACATATATTATCCAAAATATATGAAAACATCTTATAATAACAATTTTTAAAAATTAAATTGATACAAAAGCATATATATGATCTTAATTACCCAAACAATTACTCAAAACCCAAAAACCAATGTAAAAGACATAAAAGCTCTTAACTTTGTAATTTAATTTTTTTAATTTAGACACCATTTAGAAACGTAACGTAGTGCAAATCATATTTTTTAAAAATTTAATTATTTTATTAAATATTAATTTTTTTTTTGTATTTTAGATTATTTTGATATGTTGATCTAAAAAATAATTTTAAAAAAATAAAAAAAAATATTATTTTAATATATTTTAAAATAAAAATATTTTAAAATATAACTGTAATTATATTTCTAAAACAGTCTGAATTCATTTATTTTTACAACGTTTGTTTTTTTTAAATCGTTTGAAGTTATATTTGGATTCGAGTATTTCTCGTTCTGCACGTTCTTTTGCTTCGAATCCAAAAACATCTTGATCCCCCCTCAGTTTTGAATCGGTCAGCTTTATCTTTAATTAACCACAATATTGAACTTATCACCTAAGGTTGACTCAATTATATTGCACTGACTGCTAGTCGTTCTCAGTTTTAATACGTCATCCTTATTTGTTTTGACAAATGCTTAAGCAGGATAAAGACTGGGCTCCAACTTAAAATATTTTTAAGATTAATGATACGTGGTGCATGCTTATATTTTTTCTGATTTTTTTGCTATTATTTTCAAGCAAAATTAGTAGGGTGTTTGAATGATAATATTTTTTAAAAGTATTTTTTTTCAAAATAAATTATTAATTTTATATATTTTAAATTTTATTTTTAACATTATCATATCAAAACAATTATAAAATATTTAAAATAAAAAATTAATTGAAAAAACCAACTTCCAAGCACCCGTAATTTTCTAGCTCTTTGTTTCTTGGTGGGAATAACAAGAATCTGGATAATCCAAGCTGGTTAGAAATTGTGGGGTGAAATTTCCGATGTTCTTCATCCTTTGATTTTTGCTTGTTGTCTCCTTTTTTAGCTATTTTTTTAATTAGAAGAAGCACAATATTTTCACCCACCAGATTAATTAGCCCCGCGAGTGTGTGAATATTTTATTAATTACAAGGAAAAATATTCAATTGGGTCTTTAACAGGATCAAAACACTATTATATTTTTTTAGTTAATATTGATATTTAGGTCCGTTTATGTATATATTAATTAATTTTACGGATTCTAAAATTAATAATTATATAAATTTTTAATAACTCTGAGAAAACTCAAACTCATAATGATCGAGAAGCAAACCTAAAATTTAATCAATTTAATTATTTTTTTAAAATAAATATTATTTTTATTTTGTATTGAGTTGGCTATTCATGCCAGTGTTGATTCTCGTATTACTCATACTTAAGTCATGTTTGTTTTCTGAAAAGTAGTTTTTAAAAAATTATTTTCCAAACTTTCCTGTGTTTGTTTGCCATTAGAAAAATTGATCAAAGGAAAATATTTTCCGATCAACAAAAAACACTTTTTGGTCAACGGAAAACACTTTCTGATCAAGAAAAAATATTTTTCAATCAAAGAAAAATTTGTCTTAGTTTTCAGGAAAGTATTTTCTGGGAAATACTGCATTTGTTTTCCAGAAAGTAATTTCCAGAAAATCATTTTCCAAACTTTCTTGTGTTTCTTTACAGTTAGGAAAGTTGGTCAACGGAAAATACTTTCTAGTCAAAGAAAAATTTGACTTGTTTTTCAAAAAAGTGTTTTCTCGAAAAATTTGGGCGGAAAACATTTTTCGAAAGTTGTGAAAATTTTAGAAATATCATATTATTTACTGATTATATCAAATTTGATTCTCAAACTTTTGATAGCTATATATATTTTGTTTTGAATATTTATTTTTCAATTTCATTTCTTAAAATTTAATTTTTATATTAACTTTGGTCCTCATTTTTATAATTGTTATTTGCTTTTCTCCTATTATTTTTTTATTGAAAATTTTTTCTATCAAATTCGATCCACATTCTTTTGATTGTTATTTATTTTATTTGAAATACTTTATAAAATATTAATTTTTGGATATTAGTCGGTATCTCTTAAACCCAAGTGAATTTTTATTTGATATTAAAGTTTTATTACTAAGTGTTTTTTTTAGTTGTGATGTAACTGTATTTTTAAATTTTAAATTAATTTTTAATATTTTTAATTATTTTAACATGTTAATATCAAGTAAATTTTTAAAAATAAAAAATATTTTCAAGTAAAAAAATACTTTTAGAGTAATATAATTACACTCCTGAACCAATCCAATAAATGTTTGAAAGTGAGATTACTTTTGTTTTTGGATATGTTTTAAGAATAGCTTTACTTGAAAAAAATCTTAAATTTATATTTTTTAGAAAAAACTTTGATGATTTTGTTTTGATAATATAAAAAATAAAATAAAAATTTAAAAAAATTTAATATATTTTTAAATAAAAAAATTAAAAAAATATTATGCATTATGATACCAAAACATATGCTATGTAGTGAGAAGTTTTAACTATCCATTTCCATACCATGTATAAATTTTTGTTGAGAACTTTTATTCACCACAAAAATATATATTTTCAACGTATTTTATTTTGAATTTTATGATTTTTTATACCAATTGCGAATGCCTTGGACAATTTTAAATTTCTATCACTCAAGGAAAGTGGGTACATATTTGGTATTGTTAAATAAATTAAAAAATATTTTTCTTAATTAAAAACATGTTTAATAACAATATATTTTTTACTAGGAAGTGAAGCACAATTTAAAAAAAAAAACGGATTTGTTGTATTTTTTTTTGTTTTTTGTCTTGGATTTATTCTATTTTAACTAAAAAGAAAGCTAATTGTGTTTATCAAGTTAATTACACAAAGATAAATGCAATGACAAAGTCAAAAAAATTAATATAGAAGTGTGTTCTTGAAAAGAGATTTAATCTCACTTGACATGCAAGCTGATATGAGAATTTCTTTATTTTGACGAGTATATTCTTAAGAAATATCCCAAAAGTAAAATTATTATAAAAATATAAAAAACAAAAAAAAAAAACGACAAGGAAGGAATATTGTTGTAGTAAGAAACTAGGCACTATTTGTTTTTAATAATAAAGAAATTTTCAAGCCAATTTGCATATCAATTAAGACTGAATCGTTTTTCAAATGATTATATATATATATATATATATATGCATTAACTTGATATATTTAAAATAATTCTTATCTAAATTCTGAATAAAAAATCAAGAAAATCATTTTAGCTACCAAACGAATCCCTCAAAGTTAACTATATACTAATAAAAATTCAAGAAAATTCATGTATGCTCATATATATATATATATATATCTGACAAATTTTTTATTTAGATTTGGAGATTTATTAATGGAATCCATTCATTTAACAAGTAAGATTTGTTTCTTAAAAAATAATGTTAGAAGGTATATTTGTATAAAACTCATAATATTATTTGATTTATTAATATGTTAAAAAAAGAAACAGACCCAAAGTAAAACAAAATGGAAAGTCGTCGTCATACATAAATAAATGAATAAATCAGGAAGGGCCAATCTCAGTCATTGCGAAAATATAAATCTCCATCGTACTCATTTTTACTAGAAAGATTCGACGCCTACGTGGATCCTCCTCCTCATCCTAATCCAGCACCGCCAACTTTTCAAAATATGGATGACAGGTGGCGGTTGTTGGTGCCGTGCAGCAGTCCTCTTGCACTTCCTTCCACCACTTTTTTGTTTTAATTGACGTTGGTTTTTTATGGTACGGATATCTTAATTAATTTTATAAATTTTAAAATTAATAATTATATAATTTTTTAATAAATTTAAAGAAAATTAAACTCATGATTAGTCTAATAAATTAAGCAACCCCTGACAATTCATTTTCTTTTTTTATTTTATTTTATTTATGTGGGGTGTTCGGGCCGGCTTATGCGCACCACGACTAATCCCCACGGCCCACTGAACATCCTGTAAACCTAGTGAGCAGATAAGACACAACGGGGGTGACAGACATGCATGATAAGACTCAAATCTAGAAACAAAAAAAGAGAACAAACTCCTTTCACCGCTAAGCTAGAACATCACTTTCTTTTTTCTATCAATAGTGATGGAGTTCCCTCTCACCTTGTCATATTATCTTATTATTATTTTCTTAGTTATGATTTATTTTTATGTTAAAAATAATTTAAATTTTTTTATTTAAATATATTTTTAATTAAAAAATATTTTTAAAAAGTACCCACACTACCATGCTAAAAATTAATGATATTTACTTTTCATTACATGCTTAATAAATAATTTATTTTTAATTCTATTTTGTTGGAAATGAGTTACACTTTTTGTGTTTTAAAAATTATTTTTTTAAAAAATTAATTTTTTGTGCTTCTAAATTATTTTAATATGTTAATATAAAAAATAATTTTCAAAATATAAAAATATTATTTAAGTATATTTCCAACTGAAAAAATTTTAAAAAATAATCATAACTATATTTTCAAATATATCTATAATTAGTATTTTCTAATAAAAAAACAAAAATAAATATATTTTGAAATAGTTATATACTTTGTTTTCTATTTTTTTTATTTTATTATGAAGTAGTAACTAACCGTTAGCTTAAAACATATCATATATTTTTTATATGAAAACAAATTCATTTTTTTCTTTAATTAAATGCACAAAAGTCTGGCACTAATGGGAATTTACAAGAGTTCTTGTCTTTTCCAAATACTCGAAGCAATTTCCAATAAGAAAACAATCATGTGCATATGCTCGATTTACTCGACTCACGGCACTTGATTTTATTAATAGAATAAATAATAATTAAATATATAAATACATGGATTTTGGTGAAATACTAACAGTAGAGGTGAGAAAAAAGTGAAAACTGATTAAATTGATTTTTTTTTAAAAAAATTAAATTGTAAAAGAAATTAATTAAATTAATTAGAATGTTTTAAAAATTAATCGATTCGGTTTCATAAACTTGAAATTAAACAAAAAATCAAACTCAAATAAAAAAACAAGTTAAATAAAAAAAATTGAGCTGCCAAATCAATTTGAATTAATTTTTTTTTTTAAATTCAACTTAGTTATTTTTTTAATAAAAATCAAATTAAATAAAAAATAATTATTCCTAGCTAATAATTCATATTTTTTTTAATAAATGCACATTGATATTAAGGGAGTATTTTTAAGAAGATTTAATTTCAGATAATAACAAAATTATATAGATAATATTTTTAAAAATATTTAATTTCAGATAATAACAAGATTATCTGAGATAATATATATCATAATATTAATTAATTAAATAAATTATCATTTTCTAGAAAACGTAATATGCAAGGCAGAAAGTGATGGAATTGGAAAACAAAGTTCACCTGCATTATAAAATCTAAACCATATTCCTTTTTAAATAGTTAGAGAATTACAAAATGAATTTTTTATACCAAAATCAAATTATTTTTCAATAAAATTATTGAAAACATTTATTATTCCATCGAATATACTTATAAATTTATTGGAACCCAAAATGATAATATTAAAAAAAAACTACGAAAGATTAATTTTACAATAATTATAAATATCCCGGTTATCATTATATTGTTTTTTTTTTTGTTAAAGATAAAAATATTATTTTAATATAATTTTAAAATAATAAAAGTATATGTGTATTCATCGTCTTCGCCTCTTCCGTATCCATACAGTAATCAAACACCTCGAGGAGTATATTAGAAGCTTGGACGTTGGTGCAAGGTCTCCCTTCAAGGATACTGAAAAATCAGTTGTGTTTGAATAAGCCATTCAGCCATATTAACACAGAAGCACTCGCTCCTTCCCCCTCTCCTTCTGCTGCTAAAAACACCACCAGCCTGTTCCTAATAATAATACTATCTTTAAAAAGTTATCTGTTAATTTTCCAAAATAAATATCTATATTTTTATAAATCTCTCCCGCTCTCATTGATCTCTAAATTTTAAAGCTTTACACCAGGTACAGTATTTTTTTTTTAATTTTTAATTGATAAATTATTTCCTGTTTAATTGATCAAATCTAAAATCTCAAGCTTTTTTATTTTTATTTTTATTAATTGAATGTATTATTTTTGATTGCTTTGTGTGTTCATTAACTGATCTCTGTTTTGTGTGGATTAAAAATTGTAAAAAGAGTGACCCTGTGGTGTCATTTTGATGATTAATGTGATGGGGGATTGATGTTTTTGTGGTATGTAAGGAAAGGGAGTTTGTAGTGATGCTGACACTTTTGTTGGGATGTTTTCATGATTGTATTTGTCAGCTTTTTAAGAGCTTGGCTATGGAACTTAGTGATTTTTGATGAACTAGAGAATGTAATGATTGACTTGGTTGCCCTTTGATGATTTGGAATGAAAGATTTTATATTTATGTAGAAAGTGAGATTCTTTCAAGTTATGAAGTGGGATTAATGCGAAAATTGGTTGGGAATAATGGGTTCTTTTTGTTTGTAGGATTTGTTCATGGATTCTAAATCAGTCGAGGATATGATAGAGGCATCATCAGGGGTTCATTTTTCTGGGTTTCATATGGATGGTTTGGAGATGACAAATACAGAGGTGGGACAACCGACAACTTCAGCAGCTGAAGAGATGTGTAAGCAACCCTTTGTTATTGGTGAGTCAGTGACTGTTCTTTTTGTCAATTTTCATTTAGCTGGAAGCCAGTAGCTCTTAAAATCTTTGATATAGGTTCTCAGTGAATTGTTAATGATCGGTGCATACTGAGAGGTGTTGTATGATTCTTTTCTTGTTTTATGGGATCAAAGCAATGGTTGCAGAAATTCACTTTATATGATTCATATATGCAATGATCAAGAAATTCCATCTCATCAAAAGGAATCTCTTAATTTTTTTTCCACTGGTATTGTATTTTAGCATGCCCATGGAGACAGTGAGAAGAGAACAGATTGGAAAGACCTCATTTGCATTTATTTACCATCAGCACAAAAGACATGTTTTATGTGCATGTAAATTGCCTCATGCTTATAGTGATAATGCATTAAGGAAGTGGTTTCATATTGGTTTGGCAGAACATGCGCTTGACATCTACCTTCTTCTTCCATTACAAACTTCTAACTATTTTACTCTTACCTCTCAATTGAATATTTTTCAACAGCAGTTATTAGAGTGCTTACGAGTACAGCGAGCAGAGCATATGCATTTTAAGAGTGAAAAAATGAGTCTTTATGTGGGTGATGAAATTGGAATCATCTAACTTAGGAAGGCGCATAACATGGATGCTAAAACAATGGAATAATCTTGTACCAAGTTTTGCTCTTAAAGTTTACCCAGTCAGTCAAGAAATAGGTGAAGCTGGTTTTGGTTTAGATTTTAGGCTTAGATTTGGCGAAGTAAATTAAAATGGGAGGGAGAGTTGCAAACAGGGATATGATGCAGAAGAAAAAGAAATCTTGATAGTTGTCATTTTAACTATTTTGTGGTACAGGAGTCGCTGGTGGAGCAGCATCTGGGAAGACTACAGTTTGTGATATGATCATTCAACAGCTTCATGATCAGCGTGTGGTACTTGTTAACCAGGTAATGACTCCCTCTGTTTAAGTTTTGGAAATCAGATGCAGAAAGTTCTTTCATTAAAAAAATTGACACCTTTCAGAGTTACAAAATAGAACAGTTGGGGGAAACTCCATTAACTGTATCCCATTTGCAATTTTTAGCTTTACAGTTTGCTTTTTTCTGATTGTGTTTTATTTTAATGGGTATGGGGTTGCCTATTTTAGAAAAGGATCTTATAATGAAGCATAGTATTAAACATTGAGCTCTTAGTCATAAAAGTTTGGTGCTATTATCAAGATTGATTCAATATACAAATAAATATTGTTCATGGATGAAATGGCAGGATTCTTTTTATCATGATCTAACTGAAGAGGAACTTACAAGAGTTCACGAGTACAACTTTGACCATCCTGGTGAGTAGACTTCTCTAAGATATATGGTGCTATTTAAGGGATCTTGGATACAGTGAATAGTGAGTATTTCCTCTAAAGCCAGAATAATGCTTTGCTAAAATACTTGCTTAAATTTTGTTCTCTTTTATGTCATGCTTTGAGTTTCCTGCTTTCTCTTATCATTTTCCAAACCATGAACATGCTGCAATGTTCTTCTGTGGTGAAGGTATTTAAGGGCAGAACTCTGGCTAATTATTTTGAGATGGTGGGGGTAAATTTCTTGCATGGTGAATGCTATATTGCCCTTTTAGCAAAATATTTCTCTTGTTGTCAGATGCATTTGACACTGAGCAACTACTATGTGCTATGGAGAAGTTGAGGCATGGGCAAGCAGTAGATATTCCAAATTATGACTTCAAGAGTTACAAAAACGTTTTTCCTGCAAGAAGGGTATGGTTTTCCTATGCTCCCCTTGTCTTGAAAAACATAACTCTCCTTGATACATGCCAAATCCTATTGCAGATATCTGCAATTCGAAGCTGGCTTCATATAAACTTGGGTTCTGTACTATCATAACAAATGTTCTTAAGAATTTTATAAGATTTTGGTGTGGTATTTACTTGAAGGCTTTGTTATCTATATGGATATATATTTTCCAGGGGCCATTATTTAGTGAGGGTAAAGTCATTAGATTGTGACCATAAGGTTGCAAAAGGAGTTATGAGTAGCTGTTTCATGCAAATATGTTGAAGGTAGGACCATTTACCATTTCAAACCCTCCCTTCTTGTAGTCTTGGACACTGATAGGCAGGACCTTAATTGGATAGTGGTAATTGTATTGCCTGGCTCTATGTTCACATGCTACTTGTAAAATTCTTAAGGTTGAGCAAGATAGTTAGTGAAGCTATAAATTTACTTATATCTAGATTTTTTGGGTTTTGCCTTGTGTTATTTTGGGTTCTGTGGCATATATGGTCAACTATGGAATTTTATGGAATAAGGGCAGCATGATCTAGCTCAAAAGATAATTTATATTTCTAAGGAAAAGAAAAAGGCGAAAAACTAAAGGGAACAATACCATATTATGATTGTATTATACTAATTGCATGGTTGGATTCCTCCTTTTTCTTTGTCTAAACGGGGCTCTTGTTTGAAATAGGGAACTATTAATACAATAAAAAAAGAAGTGAAACTTCAGTAATTAGCAGTTTTTTACTTTTCCACATTAATGATTGTGGTCTTTTTGTCAGTGACCAGGGTTTACAGATGTGAATTGTTTTTTGATGCGTGGCTTCATATTAATTATTTGTGGACAAATGTTTCCTTCTATGTTTCAGCTGTACATGCTATGTTACACTTACCAGTACACTACCATAACCATGCTGAAATTTCCCTACACAATATTTGAATGCTTCTTCCATGATGTCTTTGTACAATGTTTAGTGGCTGGACTCATGAAATGTAAATCTCATGTTTGATTCTTCAATGTGCATCGCATTCTGAACTCTCATTGCTACAAATATTTTGCAGGTCAATCCATCAGATGTTATAATATTGGAAGGCATTCTTATTTTCCATGATCCTCGCATTCGAGAGCTGATGAACATGAAGATATTTGTCGATACAGGTTATTTAGTTTTCCAGCTATCAATTAACTTCGGCATCACTATATTATCTAAACAATCTAAAAGAACTGGAGTTTCTTATGGTGCTTTACTATTATATAAACAGTGAAGCACCTTAATATGTTTTTTAAATCATTTTATAACAATTACATGTCATAGTGCGCATGGCATGGGTGTAGGTCATGGGTTGAAATCTCACTGGCAGCAGTATTTCCTTCCAGGAGATAGATGATATGTCATCTATCTAATTATTTGGATTTTAATAATTTCTTTACAATTATTATGCATCTGATATAAAAATAATACTACTAATAATAAATTGTTCATGAAAATTCAATTCAAATATTTTTTTTTTGTTCTTAAAATCTTTAAATAGATTTTTAACATGATTTTATCACATTTATAATGTTTTTGGCTTTCAATCACATAAAATATGGACATATTATTTTGATTTTTTTTTTCAAATTTCTTTAACAATCATAAAATATTTGTTTTTCAATAGAAACAGTGATTCCAGTTAAAAAACTTGCATTTGCTAAGATAAAAAAGAAATATATTAATAAGAAAATTTATCTTGAGTGAAATTGTTTTTCAAAACAGCTGAATTTTCAAGTTTAATAACAGTGCCAAAGAATTCTCTAAAACCTGTTTTGGAACCAATGGGTTCTGATGTTCCTTATAAAATGATTCAATATACCACACAAATATAACTTATTTGTAGCACTATCACTTGACATTGTTCAATTTTCAGTGCAGATGCTGATGTACGTCTGGCAAGGAGAATAAGGCGTGATATTGTTGAGAAGGGTAGAGATATTGCTACAGTACTTGATCAGGTTAGTGGCTTTTTAATTCAGAGGTTGCATCATGAACTGACGGGGGCCTAAAAGTTGAATTATTCTTTCTTTTCTTGCATCATTCTCTACAGTTTCATAGAAAGTAAAATCCGGGGAATCTAAAATTTTCCTTTGTTGGTTGTTAAATGTGGTGGCCAAAAAAAAAAAAGGGAAAATTGATGAACTTTTATGTTTTACTGCCTGTCCCCACTCAATTTCTTCAACTTAGAGCACATGAGGTTTGGACAAGAGAGATAGGAAGTAATTTCCTACATCTCCCCTTTGTTCTTTCCTTTCTTTTTATCTCATTTTCTACCCCATGCTATCCCAAAATGATTGTCATTCTTCCTTTTTGACCTTTAGGATGTTAAGAACTTAGTCTGTTTGTAATCTCACCTTTTCCTTGTCGACTCCATCTTTAAAGAAAAAAATCAGTTTCCTTTTCATTTGCTATTAATTTTGGAGGGTTAACAACATCACATGAGATTTATGTAGTCTTGTTAATTTTTCCTTTTGATGTAAAATACTTATTTAGTGATCAAGATAATGGTAAAGTAAGCAAACCAATAGAAAGCCTTTACGTGTGAACTAATTTTCATCTCTTCTGTTAGGCTATCATGGTGTGTGACCTTTTGTGGGAATTAACAGAATTCTTTTGATGCAGTACTCAAAATTTGTCAAGCCTGCTTTTGATGATTTCATACTCCCAACAAAGAAGTATGCTGACATCATCATTCCTCGCGGGGGAGATAATCATGTAGCCATTGATTTGATTGTGCAACACATTCGTACAAAGCTTGGCCAACATGATATGTGTAAAATATACCCCAATTTATATGTCATTCAATCAACTTTTCAGGTATGGCATCCTACTCACCAATCAAACCTAACAATGGGGGTTATGTATTCTAATGGAGATCTACATTAATCTTGATTAAGCAGCATATCTTACCTGCTTCTCTCGTTCTGTGTACTGTATTGTTGTTTGCTTCTTTGCTTATTTAGATCCAACAATTCTTGCCTGTCTCATGCAGATACGCGGTATGCATACTCTAATACGTGATTCTCAGACAACAAAACATGACTTTGTTTTTTATGCTGACAGGTTGATTCGTTTGGTGGGTTTATATTTTCTTAATTAATGTTTATTTTATTATTATTATTATTTTTTTTTTCTTGAGAGTCAATATAGTGACCTTTTATTTTATTCTGTTTGTTCACTCATCCAATCTCCTGTTACGCATGCCAGGTTGTTGAACATGGTCTGGGACATCTACCGTTTACAGAAAAGCAGGTGACCACTCCCACTGGTAAGCTGATGCTGCTCAGTGTTCTGAGAATCTTTAGGCTGCTTAGGTCTTCATTTCAAGTTCACTTTTACCTGGTATTTATTTTGTCAATGAGAGATGAAATCTTGGAGAAATATTTGATGTTTATTCTTCAAATAAAAAGGTTTATACTTTTATTTTACTAGATACTTTAAACATGAATGATGAGCATGTCGGCACCCTGGTAACAGAACTTGTATTACTTGTGATGGTGCGTTTGTAGTTGCAGGATTAGGAAGATGACTTACTCCTACTCATTTCTTACTCTTTAAGTGATGGGTCCATATTTCTCATCTGAGGTGGTTGTTTTTTTAGTTTTGTAACTGTAACTGCTCAGATCTTACTTTTCACCACGTTTTTTTCCTGTGTGATGCAGGGTCAGTTTACACTGGTGTGGACTTCTGTAAGAGGTTATGTGGTGTCTCTGTTATTAGGAGGTACTTGTACGATCTCAATATATGAAGCAGTGGATTGATATGTTCCACTGTCTGCTTAATATGTTGACTTGCTAGTATGTTTTATTCTCTTGCATCTGTCACCAGCTACACATGAGATTGAATAATGTGGGCGATGGCAATAAGTTGGCAATAACTTGTATCTTTCTTCCTGCATGATTGATATCCACTCCAGTCCTGGGGAAGTTCTTCTGCAGATAATATTATGCAAGAGCACTATGAAACCAACTCATTAGCTAGACTGTGTTAAGTTCTCAAGTTCATTGTGACAATCACATGAATGGGTAGCCTTATGATTGATTTGATTATTTAGTTTCTTGGTTAGATGAAGATAATTACGAACTAAATTGGAATCTGTAGCCCCAACAACGAATTTCTTATTGTTTACATTTTATGAACTTTTTCCTGCATCTTTCCCAACTGCATGCCAAACAACTAAATATTCTCTTTTACATTATGACCAGTGGTGAGAGTATGGAGAATGCTTTACGAGCATGTTGTAAAGGCATCAAGATTGGGAAGATTCTTATTCAGAGGGAAGGTGACAATGGTCAGCAGGTTTGTAAAGGCTTCTCTCTTTGTTTTCAAGCATGCATCTGACTTCATATCTGTATGTGTCATACAATCACTGAGTTCTGGTTATTCTCTCAACGCTTCAACGCTTTGGCAGCTAATCTATGAAAAGTTACCACAAGACATCTCAGATAGACACGTGTTGCTATTGGATCCAATTCTAGGGACAGGTTTGTGTTTTTCACTATAGATTTTTGTTTTGGAATGAGTTGGTGATGATAGAAGTTTTACTACCTTCAAGGACTCATAAAAAATCTTTTTGTTTCTCTGTAACTTGACGGAAAAGACCGTTCCTCATGTCTTAAAATGCTACTGGCACTTCTAGACTCAATTGAAAGTTTGAATTTGAACATGAAAATTACTCGACTGGGTATATCTCTCGCTCCACTAATTGGTATTAATGACTCTCTACCTTTTGTTCAGGCAATTCAGCTGTTCAGGCTATTTCTTTACTCATTAGCAAGGGTGTGCCGGAATCCCAGATCATATTTCTTAATCTCATATCTGTAAGCGAGTTCTGCCTACTCCATTTTTTGGTTTAATTTTTACCCTACTCGTTATGAGACATTAATTTTGGACATTCCTGTTTACAAATATACTATTTATGTCCACCAGGCACCTCAGGGAGTGCATGTGGTTTGCAAAAAATTCCCAAGAATAAAGATTGTAACATCTGAGATTGAAATTGGTTTGAATGAAGATTTCCGTGTTATACCTGGTATGGGTGAGTTTGGAGATAGGTATTTCGGTACAGATGACGAGTACCAACCAGTGGTGGACCCTACACAATAGAGATATTAAAAGCTGTGCTGATTAATCTGCAAGGAGTTGGAGGCGAGCAGCCGAACCTGCCGGACTCTTTTATCTGCTGAGTTGTGCTATTTCAGTTTTCAACAAATTTTGACTCAAATTAAACCTATAGTTTCTTCCTTTCATTTTTATTTTCTTGAAACTTTGAGTCACACAGGGAGGTGTTTGATTCTGTCACCTAGTTCTGTGCAGACGGGTTTCATAGGAAAAAATAAAGAGAGCAAACAATCCATTATCAAAAAGTTACTCAGTCATTGCATGGCTTAGAGGAGAGTGATTACAGGCACCTACTTGGAACGTGATGGTGACAGCCTCCCCATGATATATGTATCTGTGAACCCAGATATTTGGTCTCATATATGGTGATACACTTTTATGGTGAACCATTATTTTGGTTCTACTAGAGGTTGAATATCCTTGTTCGATTCTTTGCTATTATTGTGGTGTATGCAAATTTTCTCATCCTAGCTACATGTTCCCTTTTGTTTTCTTCTACTCTACTATAGTAGTAGGGCATTAATTTATCAAAAAAATGAAGCTGAAATGAATTAGAAGGGACATTGACATTAATGGTTAGAAATTAGTGGCTGAGACAGATATAGATGATTGCATCAATATCTTCAAATTTTGGAGGGAGCAACGCTGCAGATGAGGCAAGAGCTTTTCCTTTTCCACACAATGCTTTTAGGGTTCTCGAGCTGAGATATAATAAAAAGATTTGCCACTTGGCAAAGAGAGTGATCACTCATTGCTTTATCCAAGGATGATAATCTGTGTTGGGCTAATCTCTTGACACGTGTTGACATTTGTAGGGCGAATTTCTTTTGGTATATTCTATCGAAGATGATCTATATAGAGTGGTGCTTGTGAAAGTTTGTTTTTGCATTTTCGTCTTGTATCTATTTATCTTTCTTTATCCAATATCCATTCTAGAAAAAGCTTTAGCCATGTCGGCCTTTGTTGGAAAGTATGCAGGTATTACTCCTCTCTCTCACACACTTGTCCATGTCCAACCTTTCGAACTCCATGAAGCTTAAGTTGAGCACTCAAGTTCACTTTAAAGCTCTATTTTGACTATGAATTCATGAGTACTGAAAACTAGATTGCACCAGTTTCTTTCTCCTTTGCATGTCCATCTTTTTTTGCTGGTTACAAAGGAGAGGCTCAAATGTGAGACCTCTTTGGAGATGGGCATATGATTGCAGTTGAACTTCAAGTTCATTGGCATTGGTAGACTTTCATATATAAATGATAGGAGTTTCACCTCATGCATGCACATGGATTGAAGCTTCAAATAATAATGGATAGCTTATCAAATCAAGCCTATATATATATATATATAGCTTCTAAGGTTGTTGGTTCTACCATTGTTGACTCCAGATGAGTTGATCAAGACTGCCAAGTACATTGCCACACCAGGGAAGGGCATTTTGGCTGCGGATGAGAGCACAGGCACCATTGGTAAGCGTTTATCGAGCATAAATGTTGAGAATATTGAGTCCAACCGCCAAGCCCTGCGCGAGCTCCTTTTCACATCCAGAAAAGCCCTACCTTACCTCTCTGGTGTCATCCTCTTCGAAGAAACCCTCTACCAGAAAGCCTCTGATGGGAAACCATTTGTTGAAGTCCTCCAAGAAAACAACATTATTCCCGGAATCAAAGTTGACAAAGGTGTAGTTGACTTAGCTGGGACTAATGGTGAAACTACAACCCAAGGCTTTGATTCACTCGGAGCACGTTGCCAGCAATACTACAAGGCTGGTGCACGATTCGCAAAGTGGCGTGCTGTCCTCAAGATTGGCCCAACAGAGCCATCTGAATTGTCAATCCAGCAGAATGCACAAGGGTTGGCTCGTTACGCTATTATTTGTCAGGAGAATGGTCTGGTGCCTATTGTGGAGCCTGAGATTTTGACTGATGGATCTCATGACATTAAGAAATGTGCTGCTGTAACTGAGACTGTGCTTGCAGCTGTTTACAAGGCATTGAATGACCAGCATGTTCTTCTTGAAGGCACCCTCCTCAAGCCTAACATGGTCACTCCAGGTTCTGATAGCCCAAAGGTATCAAAATATCAACATCAACCCTTGATCTAATTAATTGAATTATCTGATACTTGTCTTTATAATTAATTAATCTCAAAAGGGCTAACTTGATTCTATACAGGTAACACCTGAGGTGATTGCTGAGTACACAGTGACCGCACTACGCAGAACTGTTCCACCAGCTGTACCAGGCATCGTGTTCTTGTCTGGTGGGCAAAGTGAGGAGGAAGCAACACTGAACCTTAATGCAATGAATAAGCTTGAGGTGTTGAAACCATGGACTTTATCATTCTCTTTCGGCCGAGCATTGCAAAAAAGCACGCTCAAAACATGGGCTGGAAAGAAGGAGAATGTTGAGAAAGCTCAAGAGGTGTTCTTGGTTAGGTGCAAGGGAAATTCAGAGGCAACTCTTGGCAAGTATACTGGAGGAGGTGCTGGTGGGTTGGCTTCAGAGAGCTTGTTTGAGAAGGGGTACAAGTACTAGGCCTCTCTCTGAGTCTATGTTTATGACTTTATGAGGCTGGTGATTTTATGTATGCAATTACAACTTGTATTTTCCTTCCTTGGAATGCCAATTAATTAATTTCTTTTGCCTTTTGGTGTGTGTGTGTATAAATATATTCAAATTTGAGTTTGAGTAAGCTCAGTATATAAAGGAATATTGATATTTTTCTTAACTAAAAAAATTGAATTGATCTTGACTGAATTATAAGTTATCTCGTTACTTTAAACCGGGTCAACTAGGTTTATGTTTTTTGAAAATCCATCCAAGCCAAAATTCAAGTCAGCCAGGTTTTAAATTCACCTATCAGATTAGACTGGGATTGAGTGGAGTTGTTAATTTTCACTTCAGTCCAATTCCCTGTTGGAAGCATGAACGCGTAAACTGTCAAAAACAACAGTTCAAGGTGAATTTTAGATGCTCTATCTACATTCTACTTTCTTCTAAAATTTTGTGTTCAACTTACAAAGAAAAAAAGGGTGGTCAATCAGTCGATTTGGAAAGTTTATTGAGATACAACTTGATAAGCATGGGAAGATCTCTGGTGCTGCTGCAGTTCGTACTCACCTTCCTGAAAGATCAAGCGTTTGCCAAGTCTCTGACCCGGAGAGAAACTACCATTGTTTTTACATGCTCTGCGCAGCACCACCAGAGGTGATTTCCTGACAACCATGCAAGCATTGTGGACCTCGCCCTTCAGAAAAAATGCTATCTGACTGATGTTCCCTTTCAGGATGTCAAGAGTTACAGGTTAGGGCACCCAAGAGCTTTCCACTATTTGCACCAGAAAAAAAAGCTAAAGCATTGTGTTGCTTTAGCTTTGGTGTCAACTGCCACATTAGCTTAATCTTGTATCCCTTTTATCTGCATTGAGTTGGAAATGGTTTTTCCTCAATGAGTCCTTTCTGCAGTGTCCAGATTACTACGTTGCGGGTTACGAATGGACTTTGCTGAACTATACAGGAATTTGCCTTATGTGGGTGTTCTAATAACAGATACAGAAAGAAAAAATATAAAATGAATATAAACATATTTGATTAGAAAAATGAAGATAGAAATATAAAATAAATATATTTTAAGAACAATTTTAAAATAAATTTTTATACTTCAAAACAACAGGTATGAAAAACATGTCTTTTTTTCTTTTTATCTTTACAGTCACCATTATTTCTGGGTCGAGACAAAATGCCAATGCTTGCAGATACTATAAATCCTTGAAAGAGGTAAAGTTGGAATAATCATGCATATTTTTTGTGTATAGGAATAGGAAAGATATCAAGACAGTAAAAATTCTCCAACTTCCTTTTTGAGAAATAGGCAAATTTTTAACCTGCCCCCAAAATTTCGTCATTGCCCACCAAAACAAGCGTTTACAGAGGAGCTCGATCTCTCTCTATATATAGCATACAGCGACACATATTTGGTGTATCCTAGCTAGTGAAGGGGCGTGTCAATGGATGCCACCACTGTTGCTCTCTGGGTTGAAAGATTTGCTTTCTGTCTCTTACTGTGCAGTGCTAACATTGGAAGCTGTGGTCTTGTTATCTTGGTACTATCTAATTTCTTGTGCTATAACCGTGCCATGATTGAAAAAGCTGACACTGTAAGGTTGAAGCCCCACAGAAGCCTCAAAAATTCTGATTCAAGGGTTAGTTCTCTTTCCATGGAAACATGATTGCCTAATATTTCTCCCTTATATGTATGTATGTATGTATCCCTTTACTTACAATTTACTTTCACTAGAACATTGTAGAGCAATTTGATGGAAAGAATGCACTTGATCAGGATGAAGGAGAGGATTCAACCATGAAATCTGCACTTCTTGAAATATTGGGGAAGGCTACAAGTGAAGAAAACATTCCATATTGGGATGGAATATTGGTGAACAAATTGGAAGATAAGTTCAAGAAATACCGAGCACTTTGTGAAGAAGAGCTGAGAAAAGCAAAAGAAATATGTGAAGACGAATTCAGGGACAAGCTGAAAATCATGGAGGAAAGATTGGAGGCCAAGTATGATGACGATAGACGCAAGTGGGAGAAAGAGAGGAGGTTTCTGAAGGAAGAATATGAGATGATGCGATGGACATAGGCAGGACATTACAGGAATTTCTTGCCTAAGTTTACACAATATTTTCTTCTCGCTCCAGCAAAAAAGCTGCATGGTGGCAGACTGAATATTTTCGCTAGACATAAATATTAATTGAAGCATTAATTCCATATGCAAGCAAAGTTATTGTTGTTCTGTAGAACTCAAATCGGAGTTCACTGCTCAAATTTTCACGAGGCAAAACATAGATTTGCTGTCATGACTAGCTAGTTTCTTTTTGGTAGATAAAGGGGCAGAAAGTTGCATGCAACATTGTGAGAAACAACCAAAAAAAATAATAGATATCAAACTCGGTTTACGGTTTAGTCGGGTTAACTTGCGGGTTAACTTGCAGGTTAGTGAGTTAAACTCCGATAGCATGGGAGTCATGAAGCACTGGTTACCTTTCATAATCAAATGCTTGATGCAAACTTCTACTCGAGAGCTAGCTGCCTTATCTCTCTAAACAAAGGGCACTAGTCACAAAGACATGCTCTCCCTTATTGTCATTTGCCAAGCCATACTTAAGCCAAGACTATATTCTATATCTTGATAATTTTTTTTTTTATCTTTTAATATTCTGATTTTGAAAAATTGTTTAGATTCAAGCATGTATCACGTGCCAATCAAATTTTTTTTTCCTGATAAATCACAATATATCTAGATTCTTTTTATTATCATTAAAAAAAGAATAATCTTAAAACCCAAGGAGATTGTTTGATTGTTATCATAAAAAAAATAAAGAAAGAAATTAAGATGGTTAAAAAAATAAGTTAATTTATGATCCCTTTGATTAAAATATGATCCGATAAATAATCTATTTATATATATATATTTTTAATTTATATGTCAAAACATCAATGTTTTATTTTTTATTTTTAAAAAACTCGTTGGATTTAATAACCATGTTGTGACCTATAAGCACATTATTTTACTTAATTATTTGAGACAAGACTGTCAAATTATAGTGATAAGTAAAAAAATAAAATAAAATATATTCTCAAAGAAGAAGATAAGAAACCGAAAACGTTGCGTTTAGTTCACTCTCACAATCCATTTATACTCTTTCCTCGTTAGAAACTTCTGCATAAGTTCTGTGTTCTTCAACGATGTCTTCCACTTCAATCTCCACTTCTCTTCGCGTGTTGACCACAAAATTCCCAAAATCTCTTCACTCAACAAAAACCTTAATTTTCTCCTCAGAACCCACAAATCTTTCCTTCTTTATTTTCTCAAAACCTATTTCTTTCCAAAAAATCCCAACAAAGACTCAACCTTTACTTGCATCACCATCAAGCTCTATGTCTTTGCAACCAATTGAAGAATTCCCTCCAAAGCTTCAAGAGATCATCAAGCTTTTTCAATCGGTTAAAGAACCCAAAGCTAAGTATGAGCAGTTACTTTTTTATGGAAAGAATTTGAAACCACTTGACAGTGAGTTTAAAACTAGGGAGAATAAAGTTGAAGGTTGTGTTTCTCAAGTTTGGGTTAGGGCTTATTTGGATTTTGAGAAGAATGTTGTCTTTGAAGCTGATTCTGATTCTGTTTTAACTAAGGGTCTTGCTGCTTTGCTTGTTCAAGGGCTTTCGGGCCGGCCGGTTGAGGAGATTTTACGGGTTTCTCCCAATTTTGTTGTGTCTCTTGGGTTGCAGCAGAGCTTGACACCTTCTAGGAATAATGGGTTTTTGAATATGTTGAAGTTGATGCAAAAGAAAACACTTGAATTGTATATGGAAGCTGAAAAGGGAAGTGGGGCTGTTGAAAGTTCGAAGCTTCGTGATGGTAGTGGTGAGAATGAGGGAAAAATTGAAAATTTGGGCTCAAATGGTGATGTTGGTGTTGAAAGATCTGGTGACAATTCGGTCAAAGGCTTGAGTTTTGATGCGAAAATTGATGGTGTTGAGGGTTTGGGACCGGTGGGGAGTGAAAAGGGATCGAATTCAAAGGCTTTAGGGAGTAGGGGAATAAGGGTTAGGGAGAAATTGGAGAGGGAGCTAAGTCCTCTTGAATTGGAAGTAGAGGATATTTCATATCAGCATGCTGGGCATGCTGGTGTGAGAGGGAGTAATGGGGAGACACATTTCAATGCGAAAGTTGTTCTAAGGAGTTTGAAGGGAAGAGCTTAGTGAAGAGGCATAGGCTGATTTATAATTTGTTGCAAGACGAGTTGCAGAGTGAATTACATACGTTGTCTATTGTAGCGAAGACGCTGGATTAAGTTGATGGAAGCTGAAGAGGAGATGAAAATAGAGGTTAATTTTTCTTCTTTCATTTGATTGTATAGCTGAGTTCTAAATATTGCTTCTAGCTTTAAGTTGTTAAAGACAATGTGTTTAGTCAGAAAGTAAAGTACTAATAATGATCTTGGAGATGTTTATATCAGTTGCATATTTTTTAAATCTTGAATGAATTTTGTTTAAATGAGTTAATTTTGTAATCCTTTCACCACTGCTGCTGCTAATTCCATTGAATGTGAGTTTCAATTGTTCATACTTGCTTTTAGATATTGTTAATTTACAACTGGGAGATCAGCGTAGGAAGGTCTTGAGGTCCTTCTATGATAAGCGCTGTCAATAAATTTGTGTGAAATGCTTTGAATTCACTGAAGTTATCTGAATTCCTACACTCAAGGTGCCGAGAAACTTCAAATTAGATAATAAACTACTTTAGTTTAGCTGATTAAAGGTGGTTCTAGCACATTTGTTTAATCGAAGCATGTGTCTGAATATCAAAATTCTCAATTTTATCCACACTTTGTGCTTTATCCTTTCCTCTTACTTAATTTAAGGTATTAATTTGACTGGACATTATTTATGCTAGTTCACTTCATAATCATATGTTAGCTCATTGAAAACCTAGGTGGCGGAAGTACCAAAATGAAATATTGTCTATTTTTACTGAGCTTAAGGTTTCAAAATAACATATTTATGGCCTCAGACAATTACAACCTCGAAGAATTCTGTTCGATCCATAGCACAAAACTTATCAGACCATGTCTTATTATATATAAAAAAATCTATTTAGACATCAATCTGAACAAACCAGGAAAAGAAAAGTTAAAAGTCTCTTCTTCATCTCTTTGTTTTGCAACTTCGGTAAACGATAACACCAGTGGGTGGGCCAGTCATCTCTATCTCACACCTTCCATGTAACCAGTATGAATAATGGAGCAGACCCAGGTTAGATCTCACTTTAAAAGTTACTCTCATGTTGTAGTGGACCTTGTTACTCTGCACCTGCTTTTGAAGTTCAAAAGCAAGATTCTGGGGCAAATAGACCAAGCTTGATATGATTTGAACTGATTCCAATCTTGTTTCCCGACTTCTTTGTGTGAAAGGCTGAAGAACTTGAGTTCCTATAAGTCTATCCGAAAAGTAGAGCTCTATATCCACATACTCGAATCTCACATCAATTTTCTGATTTGGGTTGGAGGATTCTGCGGGGAAGGTAAGATCCCCATTGAAATACTCTGGTGAATCGAAGTATATGCTGCTTAGATTTGCGTTTGGAATGTCAAACACTGGATTTCTTGGTTTAATGACAAGGTAGATAATCAAGGTTGCTATTCCAAAGAAGATGAGAACAAGGCTGAATATGAGGCAGAGGATTGCACCACACCATATAACTGGGTTGGTACGGCGAGGTCGAGGATGTTTGAATATTGGCGGCCTGCTTAATTTCTTGCCGTCAGAATTTGATGTCTCTGCCGAAGAACTTTGTTGATTTCTGGCTTGCTTTGATATGACTATCTGATTGAGAGAGACTGGAAAGCCTTGCTTTCCTGGTTGTGGAGATGGTTTTGCGGGCAGCGGGGAGGGTGGTGGAGGAGGGAGTGGAAGCATCTCTGAGTTTGTAAGGATAAAAAACCTCTAAAACAAGTTTTGTTGGAGATTAAAATTGTTGTTTCTTTAAATATAACGGGGTGTGGAATAATTAAAGTAGAAAAAAGGAGGTTTGATTCAGGGTAGCGGCCCTACATGTTGTTTTTAATAAGGGCAAAAGGATGTGCATATGGATTTAAAGTTGGAAATCACAGATTTTTTGTTTGAATATGCACACTGCTGTATAATAAATTGCTAAAGAAATGGTCCTGCGGCTTATGTTTGTTAACTCTCTTCCAGTACTTTAGTGTTTTGGACCTTTAAGTTACAAATCCAATGGCTATGATTTGGTTATATACAATTTAAGATGGTAATGGAATATGATATCAGCCCTGGACAAGTAAGTTCAACTGCGTTAAGAAAACATTGAGTGGAAAGTTAAAGGTTTCATGCTGTATGAAGAAAACTTAGCATCGTCAAAGGTGGACCTGCAGCGGTAACTGGTATCTTGATAGTGCTGATTGCCATAGTTATTTGCATGTGATGATTACTTTGGGGAAGATTTGAAAACTTATTGCATTCCAGGATTTGCTTCCAAAAGTGGATTTTGCTCATCTGCCCTTTCATTAGTGTCGGCCATAAGCCCATGGCCAATGGGCTGTTTTCTGATGCATTAGCCATGGCCTAAGTAACAAAGTGGACTTGTAACAGGGAAGCCGCTTGCGGTGCTCCACCTATAGAAATTTTGAGTCATATCAGCGATCATTGATTCATGTCTCTGTAGCAGAAGCAAGTCTACTTATAATTATATATATAAAAAATAAATGACAGGGGAAAAGCATTTTAGCTTTTCTTGTAAAAAACCTATGAATTACTATGGTATTTGTTTATATTAATTGTTTTTTTTGTTATAATTTTTTTAAAATTATTTTTATTGATTTTATTTTTTAATATTAAGATGAATGATAATTTAGTTTTATAATTTTTTTCTTTTTCTTTTATCTTTTTACAAGGTTAGCATGGTTTACAAGTTTATTAAGGTAATCCAAATTATTCCAGTTTATAGATTTGGTGGATTTTTTTAATTAAATTTAATTTTTTTATAACCTATTTTTTTCTCTTACTGTTAAAAAAATAGTTTTAGAGAAAAACTATATCATTAAACTTTATGAAATAAAAAAATTTAAAGAATATAAGGAAATCATTGTTCACATAACACCTATTGAACTGTGAATTACAATAGCAATTTATAGTGTTTTGCTATCTTTTTTTTATATATATTTTTTAAATTTATTTTTGTTGATTTTATCTTTTAAAATTGAGATTGTTAAGAATTTAGTTTTGTAATATGTTTCTTTTTATTTTTCCTTTATATAAAGGTTAGTGTGGTTTACAAATTTACCAAGGTAACTTAGATTGTCTCCATTTACAAGTTTAGTTGATTTTTTTTTAATTGAACTTATTTTTTTTTTATAGTTTATTTTTTCTCATATAGTTAAAAAAATAGTTTTAGAAAAAAATCATATTATTAAGTTTTATAAAATAATAAAAATTAAAGAGCATGAGAAAATAATTGTTCATCCATACACATTTCACTGCCAATAACAATAACAATAGTAATTCA